>NC_054546.1:11655561-11705561 GCF_017654505.1 Polyodon spathula | reverse complement strand
AAATGTAAGGCACAATGGTAACACTGTATAACTACTGTACTGGTACTTTTTCAGAATTTCTCAAAACACTCGCTGCTAGCTGACACAGAGCTCTTGTTACATTGAATCCTCATACTCTCTACTCCAAACTCTTCTTCTTGGATGGTCCTCAGATGCAAATGTTGGTGGCTAAAAGCTAAATATTGTTAGTACTGGTAAAGAGCCATGGTTTTGACTTAATTGATCCCTAACCCAACCATTGCAGGTCAGTGGTAAAGTTCCATTAGATTAAGGAAACTAACGAACAGACGTAGTTGGGTTTAAAGGTTATCAGTTTATCCTTAGGAAAGTCTGATTCAGTCTAAAAATAGCTCTCTGGGGAGCATTTATGCAATGAGCCAGGGATGAAATATCACCATAGCAACTGCATGTTCCCCAGCTGTCCTGAAGGAGAGGGGATGGGTGCTGCAAGCTGCCCCGAAATCATAAAATATTAAAGGGGACACTTGGAATACAGCCTAGACAGCCTACTGCATGTTTCCAGTTGTCAGCGCATGCAGCATGCTGATACTTTATTGAAGCAAACAGCAGAAAAAAAAAAAAAAACCTTTGGTAGTTTGCATGAGGGATATAAACCTTTGGTAGTTTGCATGAGGGATATATATTTAGGATTATATATATATATATTATATATATATATATATATACTATATCTATATATATGCATAATATCAGTATCAATACAGATTGTTACAGATTTATGACTAATGGTAAGATTTTAAATTGATCTCGGTTACCAGTTAGTAATTTTTTTCAATGTCACCAAAATCAATGGTTTGTTCCAATGTCTCATGTTAAATGGCAACTGTGTACTGCCAATTGAAATATGGTCCAATGGGACTCATTAACAATAAGTAACATATATATACACCAAACTGTTAATTGGTATTCATTGTTATTTGCAAAACAGCAAATTCAAACCTTTACTCAGAAGGTCACCTCCTTAAAAATCTAAGTGGGCAATGTTCAGATGAGTAACAGTCCCTTCTAAATGGGTTATCTTGCAGTTAATGACTGCCTCACCCACCCACTCTTACAAGTTAAGCACTGCAATATTGCATTGCATTTGTCTATTTTCCAGTGAAGGGCAAGGATAATCACGGTTCCATGTAAATTTATACCAAAATTTCTTAAACAAAATTTGTCTTCCACACCTTTTTCCAAAAGGATTGCACGCCAGTGATTTTTCTTTTTTTTCTTTCTGTCTCCTGTCCCTTTTCAATGACCTATTTTTCAAAAGCAGCTACAGAAAGGTAATTTATAAATTTCCAGACTTTTCATTTTGGAAGGGGCTGCAAATTGTTACTTTTCTAATTGAAGTTCAAGTTTATTTGTGAAAGTAAAACCATTAGTTACAAAATCAGGAATTTCAGGCTTCTTTATAAAAACAAAATGTTGTATGGCTGGCATTTATGGATTTTTATATACTTTTTCTTCAGTGATACAAGCACAGGATAGCTCATAAAACAATGTACATACTACGACTAATCACAGGTTTGCAATGGTGATTTTTATTAGGTTACTTTTTTTTAAATTTCATTAAGAGGCCAGACTTTTGTGATTGCTGTGTATATTATTGATTGGTCAAGTAATGAGTACAGTCGGCACCACTTTATCGGGACTCCTCGGGAGAAGGAAAAATATCCCGAATAAGCGTCTGTCCCAATTAAAAGAGAGGCAGCTGAGACGACCTTAGTCACATTTTTTTTGAAAAAGAATGAATCACATCACTTTATGATTTAATGTTAAATACATAATTTTAAATGTGAGTCACACATGCAATGTTCACACGCCAACTTCCTTTGCCACAGCAGCCTGAGAAACCATAGGAGACTCCAGCTCCTTCAAGAGTTCAGTGTGGTTTATGCAGTTTGCGCAAGGCACAGTGTAATCACGTACTCACTGCACTGTGCTACGCGACCTGTCTTGATCTGAAAAACGATCTCTGTTCACCATTGGAAAATACTGTATCCCAATTAAACAAAGTGACGTCCCAATTAAACAACATAAATAGCATTGGAAAGAACCGTCTCCCAGAGTAGTATCCCATTTAAGCAGTAATCCTGATTATCGGTTTCCCAATTAGGCAGTGCTGACTGTATTTATTATATATGCTTATGTGTAAAGCATGTGTGATGTGCAAAATAAAATATATGTAAAATAAATAAACCAATAAATACAAAAGTAAATGACAAAAATGTGTGTAGAATACAAAGAGAGAGGGTTGTCTCAAGGACATGGATGTGGAATATTAGCAATTTAAGGTATCATCCACCAAGCCCCCTTGCCACTGGCATCCCTTCTCTCATGAATCTGGTCATGGCCACCACCAACATTAGATACCATCCCTGTATCGGATTTTAACTGAACATTTTTATCTAAATGCTGAGGAATAAAAATAATATTTTTTTAGAATATTGTTTATAGGATGTCTCTATAAAGTTTTTTTTATTATTATTATTATTTTGTTTTTATTGCAGGTTTCATGTGATATAATACAAAGAAAGCTTCACTATAGTATGGTAAACTCAAACTAAATCTAATCAGTAATTCTTCTGAACAAATGTGCACAAACACTGATACATTTTCTAATAATGTGCAAATTTGTTTGAATGCAAGTCCCTTTCTGTGAATGCCCCACATTTTGGAGGAACACCCTGATAGTGACAACTATTGTTTCTAATGAGGTTGGATGGGATGCCCTATTATTTGGGGGGGGGGGGGGGCTTCATTGTTCCTTTAAGTCCCTTCTGGCTGCACAGCAGAGTCTAATCAAGACCCCCTTTCATCCAAGCTAGTTTACAGCAAATGCCAGCATTGGCCTCCAAGGGGCCACATTCCACCCACCCTTTGGGACTCTTCAATGGGCTTTAGAGGCTAAATGAGGTGTAAGTCTATTAAAAGGGAGTTTGTGCATGGATCACAGTCCCGCAGTGGGACCTTTGCCATGTCACTCAGGTGCAGTAAATTTCCTTCTAATCAAAACAGAGGGGATGCAAAGCATGGCACTAGCATCAAAGAAAGCTTGATCTTCTTCAATCACAACTTACATCTAAAAGCACTCTACCTCTTACAGAACGCCTGTCATTTCTACATGGAATCACGCACCAAGGAAAAGTATTTTTATTTTTCAATCTTGTTTAAAAGCGATTGCATATATAGTGGATGTGAATCAATAATTCTCTATCAAGATTTCTGCAATAAGACATTTCTATACCCTCTGACATACCATGTATGTATTATGGGCTTTGCATTGCCACTCTGGTTTTAAAACTGAATTTGTACACCACTAAGGACAAAAGAGAATGCTGTGTCAGCATTGTAGACAAATAAAGTCAAAGTGGTCATGATCTCCTGGAGCAATATTTTGGATGCAGTGTGAATTGACTGCACAATTCTGCACAATTCTACAACAATAGTTTTAAAGTGTCAAAAAGAAAAGCTGGACAACATAAACTGATCCCTTCTAACCATCTAAGGAACCATGAAATTTAAATATCATGTACAATTCCTATTTCTTCAATATGTAAAACACCCTTTGCACAGCTGGAGCGCTGAATGTACATATATGCATATAATTGAGTACTTTTCTAAGTGTCGAACCACCTTAAAGTCTTTAAAAAAAAAATCAGTATCCCTTTGCAGCGTTTGTTTACCTGACTTTCAATGGTTTAACTCTTTTTTAAACATGACACTATACAACGGATCCTTCTTTGAAATGTCCCTCTTTTTGTAGTATTGCTTATATGATTAATCAATTTTTTCTAACGTGGCTGGTGTGTCGCCCCCCAAGTAAAATGTTTAGGTCTGATCATTTTTACATGGATACATTCTTGCCAATAAACTAAGCATTCAGTCACATCAGTGATCACGTAAACAGTTCTCCAAGAAAAGTAGCATCTGTTTTTGTATAATTAGTTCCCATTACAAATTAAGATTAACAACATCCTGAGTGAAATACCTGTCATCTAGTTTCCATTTAAGTCTATAGATGTTCCCGCTCCTGCTGCAATGTGTTAGAAAATAGAAATAATAAACAAAAACCTAAACCTGTTTCTTTCTCCAGATCCTGCTTGAAATGATAAGCAATTATGTTTTTAATGAAGAAATTAAGCTCAAGAAAGGATACCCAAAATTGCACTTTTTAATCCTTATGTGGCTCATAAATGGTCAGAGTAATTTGATAATTGGACAAAAAAGCATTCTGATTTCTCTTGTTATCATTTCAGTCTGAAGAGCACACTGGAAAACACAATTGAAAAATGCATATCGTGTAAACAGCATGAAAAAATAAATTGTGTTTAGCGCTGTACAATTACAGAGCTAAATAGAGCTAAACCAGTATGTATTCAATTAAACCAAGATACATCAGTGACCCTGTGGAGGTTGTCTGTGACTGATAAGCAAGGACAGTAAAATTTATAAACTTTTCTTGTTCTTTTTTTGTTCAAGCATCACAAGGCACTGTTAAAGGGGCTCACTGTGTAACAAGGTTAAGGGTTTGAAAGTTTGGAGCTCTTAGGCCAGCAGTGAATGGGGAATGATTTGGGATTGCAATAAAGCTCTGCTGATAAATATTTTGACATATTGAGTGCAGTTTATCGAACGGGCAGGAAGGGAGAGAGGGGGGAGATGCTGCCTGGGAAAAGGGAAATGTTTAAAGAAAAACTGAGATGGAGGCAATGCTTCAGTGACTGAATTAGTATTAGTGGCATAAATTGATTGAAATTGAGAGTTGACAGAATAACTCGATGTTATACCTGTCAGGGTGATCTAAAGAGACCTGTTCATCATGCATTAAGCTTCTTATTTACATGCTTAAAGCTGCTGTACCCCATTGCCAGCTACTATCAATAAAATACAGTATCTGCAGTGATCCTTTATCAGAACATTTTTTACTAAATAGAAGTGTCTGAGGTATTTAAATTTATTGAACGTAAAACATATCTAACAGGAAACATTACAGGGAAAAAATCATGCACCAAAAATCCTCAGATATTGTTTATACTATACATAACATAATAAATATAAAATGTGTAGCAAACACTTCCATTTGACTGAATTGCTTTCAAATATACATAGAAAAATAATATAAAGCAGCAATGAAAGAATCAGCAACAAGAAAATATAGGTTTATGTTATTTACAGGTGTCTATATATTATCAATGCAGGAATACATTTAAACGTTGGAGGTAAAGGGTTAAGCAAAATATACCATTTGATTAATGCCAGGGGTTTTTCAAATAAAATTACATATTAATAATAATAATAATAATAATAATAATAATAATAATAATAATAATAATAATAATAATAATAATAAAATAACAATTGAATGTTTGCATAATTTAACTAACCTACTGAGTTCATATTACATGATCTTTTTTGTTTGCTTTGTGTTCTTACATTTACTATAATAACCATAAATATATTTTAGAGTTATCTTGTTTAATTCTGGTTATTTAAAGATAAACTGCTTTCAAATTGGTATTAACATCAGAACAACAAACTGTTCAATATTAGTTGCATCCTCTAAAATAGTGGAGATTGGAATTTCTCCACTTTAGCTCCGGGGAAACTTGTAACAAGAAAACGTGCTGCTGCATTCTGCTAACAGTGCCTGCTGGGCAACCAGAAGGTACCAAATCTTTACATTTTCTCCTTGAATGGACAACACACCCACCAGTAAAACTTTAAATTAACTTTGTCTTAGTTTTCAAGCAAGAAAAATAGATACAAATAGCTTTATGAATTTATATATATTTGGCAGAAGGGAAATTTCCAACACAAGGTGATTATTAATATTATCCTCAGATAGCTGAAACCAGTGTTTATTGGCATTTAAAGTACAATCTTTTTTTTTCTATTTCAGTATTTTACTGTGAAGGAGGTAGAGTGAACAAAATCATACAAAGATCACAATATCACATGACATTAGTAAAATCATACAGGCATTCAAAGCAAGATGGAAGTCACTTAGACTGAGCAATAGAGAAACACAGAAACAAAGATCTTACTGAACCAATTTCTACTGAGAGCAAACTGGCCATGGTTTATTTGGTAGAAAAGGAGGCTTCCTACCTTGTCAACTCTCATGCTAATGCCAGCATATGCAGGTACCGGCTCGAGGTATCAGATGGTATCAGATATTATTTTTGGAGATGCCTTAGTAAGAGAGTGGCTGAGGTCACCAGGCCAGAATTGACCTTTACACACTCATTTCTCTGATAGGCATTTGTCAGTGTGCCAGCACTGATCTCTGGTAATAGATTATTGACCAGCTCAGAGCAGTCTCTGCCTCCAACGCTGTCTAATTCCTAAAGGCTAATTTATTACAACAGGGACAGCCTGCATATTATAATATATATGCACAGAAATATATATATATATATATATATATATATATATATATATATATATATATATATGAACACAATGTCATCATATTCAAGTTTATGCAAATATTTGGTTATTGTAGATACTGAACTTATAGTAAATGGTCCTCTAATCTAGGCAAGGCCATAAGCATTTCATTTTTAAAGACCATATCTATGGACAGATGCCATAAAAGTGATTGTTGGTCCTAATGTGGATCAGGTTGTAAAATAGGGGTTCTTAAAAAGAAAGAACCAGATAAACCCTCAGTAAGATAAAAGCAAATTTTGTATGTGTTTTGCTAAAATTACTAAAATATACGGACCTTTCAACATTGAGATGATTTGAAGATCTCCTACTATTATGAGAAGCTCTCTGCTATAAGACCTCACTCAGATATTGCTCAGTTCTTTAGTGGTCATAATACAGGTATCCAGCTGTGTTTGTACAGTATTAACACATAATCACCAAGGGGTAAAGCTTACACTCATAACATAAAGGAAATCTTACAACATCTGTCAACTTGACTGATTGATTTGATCAGCCTATCCCCTGGATTTTTTAGATAATTTTACAGCACTGGGGAATCATGTTGGATTAAGTCAGTCCAGGTGGATTCTCTGGTGCTGTAAATGCTTTAAAAAAAAAACACCTTATCCTGGCTAGGTATGAGGTGGCCCCTCAGTTTCTTAAAAGTTTTAGCTTGATAGAAAGACAGACCCTCTGACTATTTTCTGCCTTTCAGTGTAATGTAAAGTAAGCTGTTAACGTTCTTATTAGCTGGTCAATGATTATCATTACATCTTTTCTTAAATAAACCTTAAATACTTGTGAATTCTGGGTTCAAAAACAACACACAGTTAAGATGATGTCTCAACAGCAGTCATATCCAGGCAATGTCTCGACTGTAACAAATTGCATTAAGCATGCATAATGCTCAGTAAAAAGGTTAATTAACAACATTTATTGACGTATTCACAAATTGTTATCAATTCATCAGCATCAAAGGAACACGTTGAATGCTTAAAAAAGAACATAATACTTTAGTTTTGTCTAACAACTAAAACTCAGAAGAAAAGAAGAACAGCAGCAATTTGTACTAGGTGCAAACAGTGTATATTTTAAGTCTGTTAAACAGATGGCAACAAATGGTAAGAAATTATATAGGCATAATGTCAGTTCATAACATTTAGTCGACATACTTGATTTCATCGGTTAGATGCTGATTCCCTTTTTGAGCCCATATGGTGACAAAGGCAAATGGACCTTTTCAGATTGAAGTACCAATCTGGCACCTTAATCGCTGAAAATAAGAAAGCAAATTAAATGGCAAATTTTGACTTCTGGAAAGAAGAAAAGTAGAAAATAGACTCCTAAGTCCTATCAACATGTCAAATTTATCCAAAAAATGATATTTGAAAACTATATTGCATGGTAAAAATAAATAAATAAATAAATAGTTTTATTTTTGGCCCAGCCTGGGATTTTTAATTGTATGATAATTCATCTCGGAGCTCTAATTTACCCCCTGCCGTGCTCTTTGTATGTTGTATCATTTTGTGAAACATTCCACAGAATTCTAAATGAGCTGGTGTTAAAAAAAAAAAAAAAAAACATCAGACCACCTAAAGCATCTATTTATGGATATTTGTTTGTCTTTTTGTGAATGTTAACCCTTGTAGCATCTATGAGTCCATATGGAGATTTTTTGTTTATCTATTAAGAATTCTAATTAGTTATTAGTTGCTTACACCACAAAAAAAAAAAAAAAAAATAAAAAAAAATTGATGATTTTGCTGCAAAAGATTTAATAACTAAGGTATTCGTGTTCTGTGTGAGTAGGTTAAACATTAAGCTACATTTGTAAAATGGTCCATGATAATATATTTAAGCACAACAGGAAACACAGATCTATTATGGAACATGCAATCACATGAGAGTTTTACACAAGATTGAAAATGTGACCAGTTAGGCATGAGTGGAAGCACAAAAAAAAAAAAATTGAAATACTTGAACTTACTAAGCTATCCTAGCGTTATTTCAGTAATATCATTCAAAATACAAGTTTCTACAATCTTTTTTGCAAGTCATCAAAATTTACAAAACACAAGAAAGCAGTTTAACAGGGCCTCACGTACCAATATGTCCAACTCATACAATAAAAGCCTGCTGTTCTGATTCTTCTGCCCTGTCTATCAAATGATTCGTCAACCTAAAGTATTATTTTACACAGGTGCATATTGAGCTGCAGGAAATTTAAAATTTTGATAGAGTAGCCCATCATCTGTAGAGGCTACCAATATACAGTGTGTGTCCTATTGTTCTGGAATAAGTACATCTGTGGTCAAGGAATATTGAACAAAAGTTCAATATTAAACAAACGTACCATGTTGGTGCAGCTCTAGTACGCGTAGCAATTGTTTTTGGATACGCTCCTTTCTCTTTCTCCATCAGTATTTCTGGCAGGGAAGGTTTTTAACTCTTTCCTTGCCAAACAAACAGCAATAATAATAAAAACAATGTTTTCATACAATACATAAAAAAATAAATAAATAAATAAAAAATAATAATAATAATAATAATAATAATAATAATAATAATAATAATAATAATAATAATAATAAACATAGTGGTGGGCGTACCCTGTCACATAGGGTCATTAGGGACAGGTGGTCCTATGCAGGTTAGTACATTTCAGCTTGTTCTTCTATGCAGGTGATCTTTTTATTAAATTGTTACTAATGCACTAGCTTAAATGTAAACCATATTAGGTTAACAATATTACTTACTGTATGCTTTACTGTATAATTACAAAGCCAGATTCAGAAATCAGGGATATATTCAATTTCCAAGCACCAAATGACAACGCTTCTGTTGGGTGAGCAAATAAAAAATACCTGTTTGAACATCTTACAGATTTAATATTTTATTCAAATCCCTTACCATGTGGGGCATTCATATTCTCTGCAATGAACTGTTGTTTTAATGTAGCCATTTGAAACTTTCCAGAGAGCAACTAGATATTTTTTTAAATAATATTTTATAAAAAAAAAAGGAAAAAAAATAACAGTCAAACAAAAAACTGTGTATAAGAAACTGACTTCATTAAATTTCCATTCAAGATACAGTACATTGATGGGTATGCATATTTACTTAAATTTCACCTTGAGTAACACTTTGGTGATCACAGTAGCATTGCAGTAGCAGTATCACTGAAATTCATCTCAGAAAATTAACCCCTCCTGCTTTGCATACGTATGTACCAGATGGTAAAACACATCCATCGATCCGACAGCTGTCAATTTCAAGTTAACTCCTCACTAGTTGATTTCTTTTACTCGCATGTATGAATAGAAAGGGATTCTGACAAATCCCAAAACCTGATGATTTTTGGTGCGTCAAAATGCAGCTAAAACAGCCTGTGTCTTTAAATTGTTTTTAATGTTTTGGGGATTATAATTTAAACGTATAGGGCTGTAGTCAACTGGAAGAGGCCTTCCACATTAAAATGTAGCAACCAGCTGAGGTTTTTCTGCCTCTCTCAAGCTTTAAGCGCGAGAGGTAAGTGGAGACGATGAGACATTGTCCCTGGTGCCTCCTTCAACTGCCATTCCTTTTAAATTAGAACCGAGTTCTCCAAATAAATTCTTCATTGTGGACCTGAAATGCAGGAAAGTTGAATTTCACTCAAGTACTCGCTTGGGAATTCAGCCCCCCTTACTCTTGTTATTTGCATGATAAAGACAGAGGCTTAGGGACAAGGCTCGGAACCGTGCTGTTTTCATTTATTCATTTCTTTACTAACATTACCCTGCTTCACTCAGAGTCAGCTGAGGAAAAACATAAGAGCAATTTATATAGGGCCTAACAAAAGGCCTCCAAGGATAACTGGCAATGCCAGTCTTATCTGAACACAGACTTTCATACAGTACCTGGAAGGTGCTGCACTTTTTCTCCAGTACAGCAATGGAAAGAGAACTGTTTCGCAATGTCATCAATATTTACGGTTAGTGAAATCACCCAAAAGCATTTTCTTATCTAAACTGAATAAAAAACAGCTAATGTGAAAACATGATACTGGTACCACCACATACAAAATACTAGAACCACATGGAGGATATCAGCAAGGGGTTTTTGCTAAAAAATATCCTGTGAAAGGATGGCTTGAGTGGTGGATGGTGACATCAGACCAGGAATTGAAACCAAAACACAAGCAGTACAAGGCAAAATGGCACTGCTGTGCTTCGTATTTAATAAATAATACAAAATTAAAGATTTAAACAAAACACAATAATAAACAAAAGGGCACACTGGCCAAAGTACAAGCACAGATAATAAGTTGACAAAAACGAGTACCACTGTAGCGGGTAGCATTCACTCTCTTCTCAATACTGTTTTCTTTTTCCTACGTCCTCTAAGCTCTCTCCAGATAATGAGTTTGGAGTGGGTCTTTTATATCTGTGGCTGGGGCCTTAATTACCTATTAAACAATTACTTTATTAAGGTTCCAACCACATTCCCACAGACTTTATTGGGATGGGGATTTAACACCATCCACGGCAGCTACACTTCATGAGACCGACTTTTCACCAATAAACAACAGTGTCGGACAGCTTTCAGCCGTCCACACCCAAATGCAATTTAATATAACAACAACAACAACAACAGTCATACATAATAATAAAAGGGGTGGGCACCTTGCCACATAGCCCCACCACAATTTTCACCTTGTGCTTTACCCTCCAGTTTTCTAACCTTTTAAAGTGGTACACTGTAAGAACTTACTGGAGATTTGGCACAAGTTTTCATAATTCATTCTGTGTAGATCTGGAACGATTTTGTCTGACAGGTGAGAATTGCACATTTCAAATGATGAACCATATGTTGCAGAAAAAAACTAAGACAACACAACTTGTTCTATGAGTAAGGCTATTGATAGTTTTTTTACTCCCCAAATGGCGAAATGGCAAAAAAAAAAAACCTGCTCTTCAACAGTATCATCTCTAATAATCAGATTTGCTGGCCTGCCAGTGGTATTGTTCAAATCTATAGATTAAGTCTAACATGGCTAGGTAAAGGTTGGCATTCAGCTAATGACACCAACAGTAAGGCACGGAACCCTGAGCCACAAACATATGAGAATATAAAGCATATATGGAAGTCACTGTATATCATGTCAGTATATAAATAATCACAAATTATATCCCATTTCTCTCTCTCTCTCTCTCTCTCTCTCTCTCTCTCTCTCTCTCTCTCTCTCTCTCTCTCTCTCTCTCTCTCTCTCTCTCTCTCTCTCTCTCTCTATATATATATATATATATATATATATATATATATATATATATATATATATATATATAATAAATGAACATATAAGCACATAATAAAAATGATTTAAATATAATTGAAAAAATCTTTTCACACAGCTCATCTTTCTGCCATCAAACCACCTACCCCCCTATATTTATTTTAAATGGTATCCTCCCCCTTAAAGATTAATTGAAGCCGGAATTAAAGAAGATGGCTCCCAGGGGGTGGCCCACTGTTTATTATTCATGTTGGTCTGAAAATGGCAACAGTAAATCCTCTAAGTTGTTGTTGTTAAGCCAGGGTTATTACCATATGTGTGCCATTTCCATAGAGTGACAGCCCCTTTGGATCAACTGGGGACTATTGATCTTGCAGCACTCCATTTCAAGTTAATTGTGCTTGAAATGAGGTGCACACTCTCAAGCATACCTGCTTTGGTAACAGGTTTATTTATTTATTTATATATTTTCCAAAGGGTTTATGTATAAACAGCAAACATTTAGTTCTCATTTTGTTTTTCCTTGAAGCTGAATTCGACTGTGGCACAGTACTCGTGGAACCCATTGATCTATCTAATAAGCTGCTTGGTGCAGCAATGGCTACCAGTATGTCAACCATCCTTACTGTGCTTCAAGTTATCCATCCAGGGGTAATAGCTTCTGAAGAAAAAGGTGATATAGTCACCAGAATTCTTTAGGGCATCTTTTGAGAATGTTAAGCAAACCATGTCGAATCCTAATGGAACTAGGCTGTTATTAATTTTAAGTGAACTCCACCATTGCCACATAGCATTAGGAAGTCATTGTCCTGTACAGGTAAGCACCTGCAGTTCATGCAACTTGCTCGTAACTGAATGACGGCACTGGCTATCACTATAAAGACACTTTAGCTGGCTTTATAAGCAACGAGATGAAAGTACCTAAACAAAGACATCAAAGAAGTAAACAGTAAAAAAAAACATTAAATAAAAGAGTAACCGTAAAATAAAATTGTATTTCAAGCTACTTACTCTTAAAATATACATCAGTGTGCAGTAAAAGGCATTTGTTTTATAAAATGCCCAAAACTAAACTGGTAGATTGACTTGAGGATTGGTTTCTAATGTGAAGAGAAATAATTAACTGGCTAAAGGCCCATACCTATTAAAGGTTGCTCATCATAAGCTGGTTTCAGGCCCAATCCTACTGACAGATCCCACAGGCAAGCTTCAGTGTGGACTTCAGTTAATCACAGGGAAACTTCGACCCAGACTCACGCACAACACAATGGACAAAGAGGTGTTAACGGGGAAGCATGTTGCAAACACAGTGAAGCACACTAACTTACCATATGGCTTTGGATCAGCTTTTATTCTCATAGTAAAATTGTAAAAGGTTACTAGGGAAACAAATACCCAGTGCCACCCATAGAAATGTCTGTTTGACCCTGCCCACAACGGCATTGGAAATACTGCAAGGATGGGTAAGCAAAGGGAATTTAACATTAAAATAAACATAATTACAGATGAGAAAATACCATGTATGTGTACATTTATTGTCTATCTTAAAAATAAGCGTTCAATATGAATTCCTATAAGGATAATTAAAAGTTAACAAAAGCAGGCAACTCATATTTACCAAAATCAATATAGTATCTGTTGCTCCAGAACTGTAACATGTAAATATCCACCAAACTCTGTTTAAAAAAGACACACTTAGGGAATATTTTCAAAGAACTTATATTATTTAAAAGAGAAAATCCACTTAATTCTTTTTTAGTAAAATTAGGGATTATTTGTGTTTTCTCTATTCTTTTGTTATGTTTTTTAATATTTGTTTGTTGACACCGGGCTGCATGACTTTAGCTATAGTTTTTTTTTTTTTTTTTTTTTTTTTTTTTAAATGGAATCTGATGCCATCCAGCTTGGAAAATCATCACACTCTCATCACGAGTTTGAATTCCCTTGCTGGGAATTGAAATTGTGCATCTAGACTACAGTAAGTAATGCACAGCACTTTCAAAGCTCAAAGCCAATGCGCTGGCCCAAATATTGCAAGAGGGGTAACCTACCCTTTCTCTGACCCCCTTCCCCTTGATACTTACAGGCCAGCTCTGAGTTAAGCAGGCATGAAAAGTCCTACAGAAATGGATATAAGCCAAAAACTGCCAACATCTTGTGATCGTACTACACATTTTCCCCTCAAGGAATTTTATGTTCCAGCTTACAGTATGAGCAAGTCTCACTTGACGCAAAGGTGCTCCCCGATAAATAAATATAAACACATATCCAAACACTAATTTTTGTCTTTTCATTGCTTATATTTTTTGATCTTCACATAAAGCATGTAAAGCGATGTATTTATCATTCTCTTAATATATAGTATAGCTCTGAATGCTTAACATAGCAATATAAAGTATTTATTGAATTCTATATATTTAAATATGGTTGCGTGAGGCTTTAAGGGATTTGTGTTGGTCTGAAATACAAAAATAAAGTTTAGCACCACGTTGTTACTCTTGCCCCTTCAACGGTCTCATTCTTTATTACCTCCACCCTTCCTTAAGTAATCGGCTGGGTTCAGCCTGAAACATATAATAAAATCAATTGACAGAGAGACCAACAAATAGATAATACAAAAATAGATAGACCAGCATTAATAAATATTCAATATGTATAAATTCTACTGAAGAGCAAACATTGAACCTCAGATTAAACCTGAGCATGCTCACTAGCCCCTAACCCTTATAAATCCCTGACTGTAACAGCCACACTAAGGCTCACAAGCCATGAGAGTCAAAGAAAAGAAATAGCACTACTCCCTCCTCTGGAATGTGAGCCACTCTGCAGGCAGACTGGAAAAGCACAGCCCCAAACAAACCTCATCTTCCTAAGTAATTACTTTTTATTCTGTAGGCCTGGGCGCTTATAAGCCTATTTCTGTTACAATATTAGATATAAACAAGCAAAAGTGTGTAATGGATCACATTAAACAGGCTGGCAGATAGGCAGGATTTAATTTGCATGCCAGATTAGCCTGCCACTGGTCGGTGCAGCACCTCGGGGCACCCACTTCATTAATAGGATCTAGTCTCTTAAAATCCATTAAGTCAATTGAGCGAACCCGTATATAATCTGATTTCAAATCCACCATGAAAATGCTTAAACGATAGCCTCTGCTTCAAGCTTGCTTTTTTTCCCCCTGCAGCTGCCTGTCACTCAAGAGTAAGGAAACCGGTCTGACAAGCCAACAGAGAGCGAAGTTTTCCTACCAGGTTTCCTGCCTCTCTCTCTCTCTCTCTCTCTCTCTCTCTCTCTCTCTCTCTCTCTCTCTCTCTCTCTCTCTCTCTCTCTCTATATCTCTCCTCTCTCTCTATATATATATATATATATATATATAGAGAGAGAGAGAGAGAGAGAGATGAGAGAGAGAGAGAGAGAGAGAGAGAGAGAGAGAGAGAAAGAGGTTTAGAAGGAGGTATAAGTGCAGTGTACAAAAATGAATAACAAAAGCACTTCTTCAGCTTATTTTCTTTCTACACAGCTGAAGAAAGAGTTTTTGTCCAAAATGTCCTGGAAGAAATAATCTTTTAAACATTTAAACCTTTTGTGTACATCCCAATTTTGTATTTATTTATATAGTTTGAAAGGAGGTGTGTGTGTGTGTGTGTGTGTGTGTGTGTATATATATATATATATATATATATATATATATAGCAATTTTTGGTTACTATCCGAATAATGGTGAAGCCGAAATGTTGTATCTAATTATGAAAATAGTGAGTTTTCAGTTTCACAATTATTTTTCTTCATTAAGTATTTCTAGCGATTGATGAATATCTTGTTGTATCCTGATTCTTGTTGAATATAGCCCTTACAGAAATGTCCTATAGGATCCTATAGTGGTACTATAGGACATTTTGGGACTAAAAAGGTTTTAAAGAAAAGGATATTTTATAGGACTTGACCAATTTACTATAGGACTTTCTATAGGTTATTTCTGTAAGGGATGATTTGCTGTGTTATATATATATATATATATATATATATATATATATATATATATATATATATATATCTATATATATATATATGGTAAAACAGGGTGGGGGGGGGGGGGGGGGGTATTAATATTATATTATCCAAAATAGGTTCTTGAGGGGTACCAAAAAACCTTACAAACATCTAATATCCAAATCCAAAATCAGGTTCAGTTTTATACTACGCACTATAGTTCATTGGTATGCTTGACATTTGCTAGTGGCCTGCCTTATTTGAATTTTAAGCATTCCACTTTTTCAGAAAGCACACCCTGTTAAGCAATTTTTGTTTACATTCCTCAAATGTAGTTTTAGATGTAGCTTCCTTTCCCCCCTTGAAATCAGCTTGCCCCTTTGTCACCTGCGATACAAACAGTCATGCTTCTACAACATGCGGCAGTGAAAGGTTCAATTCTTCAAGCAGCTTCAAGCTCTGTTACAGGAACACAAAATTAGTGCGTAGATATACTGATACACAGAAACACTTTATGAAGCTGATTTCAACATCAGATAAAAATAGATCTTAAGTTTGCTGCAGCATTTCTGTTTTTCAGATGGTAAAAAAAATATCCCTTTTGGGTTATTTTAGACTTGTCATACTTGGCAAGATGCATTTTGAGCTCAAGAAATTTAAATGGAACGATTAAACCCCAACTGGAAAAAAAACAGGCTTGTAGTAACGCATTATATTAATACTAAAACTAATTACAAAATGTATTCAAATACATTTCAAAAGTGTAGCTCTAATTCAGGCTTTGTATAGAACTGTTTAAAATAAAATATGCTGTGTGAACCCTCAGGTCTGATGTTAAAACACATTGAGAGGTTAGACAAGTCAACCTAAAGCCCTATTCCTGCCTTGAAGACTTACAAGGATAGCACTGCTGGTACTGCTTGCCTCTGAGCCCCCTGAGCGCAGGGGGCTGACATGGTCGGTGTCACACCCGAGCGCTTTAGCCTGTCTCGATTTTACACAGTGTACACATTCACAGTTGGGGCAGCTGAAGGTAGGCAGCCAGAAAAGAAAACACACACTAGCTAACTGTATATTTACAAGGATGCACTTGCTTGAGGGAAATACAAAATTCAGACAATTTCTAATTGGACAGAAGAACAAGCCTAGACATACAGAATAATATAGGACAGGATAAACAGGAAAAAAAAAAACAACTCTTAAATCAATTTCTATTTGAGCTTGTTAAAGTATGCAAGGCTATACAGATTTCCTATAACAACAACTAAAGAATTTGAATTTTACAACAGAGATGTGTTAGAATATCATAATTCCTTTACTAATTCAATGATTTGTATAACTCATTTTAACCATAGTGCAAGTCTATACTGTGGTGGATTTCAGTCCAGTGTAAATCATGGGAACAGACTTATTTTATTTTTATATTTTTAATAATAATAATAATAATAATAATAATAATAATAATAATAATAATAATAAATTGTCATTATTTAGTAAAATACATTTCTTTTTTTTGACATACATAGCCTTTGCAACACGACTCTTGACAGGGAAACAGAGAACCTCAGAAAGAAGTTATAGGACACTAACAACAGAGTAATATTTAAAAAGAAAATGTTGTATTTAAATGACACATTTTATCTTGTGAAGCAAGTGCAAAGTTTGCCTCCCCTTCTACCAGAAAGATGTTTTAAAAACAACATTATAAAATTAGACAGTAAAATTCTTTGATTTCCAATTTCACATTCCATGTAAAATTAAAGCAGGGCTCTGGAAGTGAAATCCAAGGTTTCAGTTCACAGTGCCATGCATTTCCCTCAATTTCTTTGGGATCTGATCAAAGCTCTTAGTTTTGACTGTCAGTTCCCCTTTCAATCCTCTCAAATGTGTACTGCATTAATGCTGGCAAATCCAAAGCAAAGAGGAGAAATAAGAAAGGTTCCAAAATACACCAGATTTCTGGCCTTACTAGCTTCTTGTAAAACTACTGATCTCGACATTGCTCTAAACCTGTATTATTTTCCCTATCTGCATCATATTAACATACAAAGCATCATAGGAACGAGTTTTAATCACTCAGTTCAAGCATTAAAACACAGGGGTTTTACACATTCATGCATCTGAAATATCAATGTTCCCAAGTGCAATGTTGTATCAACAAAGCCTTGCATACGGTATAATAACTGTTTTGTAGGCAATTTGATGGGGTGACTAAACCGCTGTTTGCATACGATTGATTAATGACACGCCTGATTACCTAGTATGGGCAATAACTGATAAATCTGCCCTGGTATTTGCCTTACGTTTTCAGCTGATGGCTATTCAAATCCACTGTGAAATCGCTGCTTGAGCTTCACTTGTAAAACACCTTGTACAAAAACTTCAAATGTAGGAGGCAATTAGCAGGATTTCTTCCTTGGAACTGAACTTTTTCCTAACCTTTGCAGAATGGTTTATGTCAAAGGATTTGTCGCCTCTGCTGTGAGGTCTTCTCAGCTTTTCAAAATACACAATAGGAAAAAACGTTAAATCCTCTGCTGAGGATTTAGGCACTTATATAACTCCCAATTATCAAAACTTCTCAGAGCAGCCTCACAGCCCTCTGCTCTGTTTATATGACTCACAATATCTAATACTGAGCAGTGTATAATGCCAGTATGCCCACATGACTGCAGAAAAGGCTCCTTTGCTTTCTGCCCCACTGAGTTAGGCATTATAGGTGGCTTGAAAGGCTGCAGGCTTAAACTAGCAATGCTAACAAAGCCTTGGTGACTTGCAGAGAGTGTGCCTCCTAGGAAGTTGCCAAAAACTGTAATTTTCAAGCGCATTCACTGACAATTTTCTTTAAAAAACGAACAATACAGGCTTTGATATAAATACAGAATGATCTTGGAAAAAAAGTAATTTATTAAGTATTGTCATTCATTTTGGGTAGCACCTCTGTTACATATTTGTGTGTACATATACACAAAAATATCTTATGCAAAAGATTATAAATACATTTTAGTATTCTTTACATATTTATGTTCTTTACATGGTTTATTTTGGTTACATCTGTGTGTAGTCTAAAACAGGGGTACTCAATAGGCTGATTCAGGTCTGAATCCGGTCCGCAAATACATTTTGACCAGACCGCCAAGTCATATGCCAATCTATGCATTCACATTGGAAAGGCTGTGAATTTTTCAACATGGATCTAATGAGAGTGTGGTTCGCGAGGGTACAGTAGGTGTGTCACTGTGATAGTAAGTAGCAGATACTCAGTGTGAGCTATGAATAAAACAAAATGTACAGCAAGTCAACGGTATTAGCAGATCAAATGAAGTGAAACTGCATTGGATGCTGTGGCCTGTTTTGTAAGAGTCAACACATCCCTTCTCTATGGCTTTTTAGAAATACACAATTAAGATACATTTTTCATGCCTTATGGCACGAGTCCAGAAGATCATACTTCACAAAGACCAAGAAAACAATGACAAGTACCGGTGCAGTTTTATTTTCAGACGCGCGATAAAAAAGTGATACTCAGCGTACTGCGCTTGCTAACGCATGCCTGAACAACTTCCACTCAGAAAGCAGGGAAGGGAACATTCAAATCTGGTACGTTATGCTGTTTTTCCATCTTTTACATCGTTTTAATAATATTAAACGTGTATCATATTATACATCATATTTTGTCTTTTACATCATTGTTAATGTAATGTATCACATTTTTCCACCATTAAAAAAACAGTACGCAAATATTTATTATATGTAATATGCTGGGTCTTATCTACCACTTTCTGACATTACACGGGTCAAGTTTGGGTTTGCGTACCACATTCTGATGATGTACCCTTTTTTACGCTATACCAGTGGTAAAAAGACCATTTTTGTAAAGTAGCTTTTCCAAGCTGATTAAAAAAATATTACTGGTAAAACAACAATATAATGCTCTTTTTAAAGACACATATGAGTCAATGTATTTATGTGTTACTGTTGGTACCCCTGACTCAGGGAAAGCACACAATATGTGTACAAAACTTCACTTTGCAAGCAATGGTAGCACAACGCAGAGAACCCAGCCACTGAGCATATCGCATCATTCTACGATCCACCAAAATGTGCTGTGTGTGCAAAGCTTATCAATGAGTATGCTGATTGTGGGAGATTAAAATTGTCATATTCTGCAATCCAAGTCAGGCTTACAACAGATGCAGTTAAAATGTTTCCTGTCTTAAGTATCTGCAGATCACTTTATGTGCGTGGATATGCATTCTCCAAGACGAACATTATTAATATTAATATCAGCAAATCTCTGTGTCCTTGTATTGCTCATGCTGAGTTCACCTGTAACTCAAGGCCCTTGAGGACCTGTCACTTCTCCAACTTACTGTGAGTATTAACCAATTATAAATGTACTGAATGTAAAATGTCTGTATTTTTGTTATTAGTTGTAAGGTATTTTTTTATTTTTAATTCACTTGAAAGAGAAAGCAGTGATTTTTCAGTTCAGATTTTATCTTCTTGTGCTTCAGTTTCATTTGCTACAATATGTTTTTGCTTTTGCAATGGTGAAACACAATGTTTGGCTCTGCTAACACAGACACATAAGAATACAATAGTTATACAATTCTGTCATTATGAAAGGGAAATAACTCATGCAGTAACAAATCAGTAAACAAGGCAGACTAGTAAAAATGTTTTGATTCCCCCCAAAACTCATTTAAACCTAGTGAAGAACTCTCAAACCAACATGTGTAAAAATGATATTTGTGTAGCTCTGTGTTTGTTCGTCGGTATGGGGATGGGAGTGAAAATGTGCTCTGGACCTTGACTGTAATGAGATGACAATTAAGAATTTCAAAACAATTTTATTTTAATAAGCTTTAACACACATTTTATTATTATTGGCTTGTAAAATTATTGTGTGTGCTACTGCTGCAATTCCAAAAGTTTACCGCCAACACAGCTTCAGCATTTCACAAATTATGTATCATTACAAAGGAACACCATTTTTCTAAAACAGCTTTCATCACCTGTTATTTCTCCAGAACCAGCTCTAGTAAAAGCTCTGCACAGTATACTAAGTGAAAACAGTACACAGAAGAGGCTTGAGCTGCATTTTCTCATTTCCAGGGGCTTGGTTTCATTTGAAGGACTATACAGGTCATTTGCCAAATATACAGTCTAGTAATATCAAAGTAATTATCTAAACAAAAAGTCTTATTTTCTTTTTTTTTTTTTTTTTTTTAAATACTAAATGTTGTATTTATTACATTTTTGTGTTTTTTTTATATATGTTTTACCCAATTACTGCACATGTTTTTGTTCATATTACAGCATAAGAACACAGACTATCTTTACCCTATTGTAAAGCAAGTAAAAAGGCACATTTTCAGAAAGAAATAAAACAATTGCACTGACACGACATTAGCAAGAAAGAACTGAGTTGTGGGAAGGAGAAGTTCAGTTATTGTTCTGAGTGATTTCTTGTTAATTTTAAACTTTTGAAAATGTGGCTTTGACTTGTCTTATCTAGAAGATTGTAAACAATACTGAATATTTTTACTCCTGAAATATCATTGCATTTCTCATCTATAGTAAAAAATAAAAGTAGTAATAAATTTAAATGTTTCCACAAAAAAGAATATGCATAATGTATATTTATATGTTAAACAAAAGAGGTGAGATTGACTTTAATTTGACTGCGTTTGCTTATAATTATTATAAGACACATACATTTTAAAAAAGAAACAAACCCGTTTTCCTATTTCTGTGTTGAGGTACATATATTCTATACTAACACAAATAATACATACTTTGAAATAAATACACAAACAAACAAATCCAACATGTTTTTCAAAATGTTTAACAAAACATGAACACAAAGTGCTTTTATTAAGATTTCAAAAGTGAGGTAGCATAAGGTGGAATTCCAAGCATTCACTTCTATTTAAACTCTTGTCCTCTAGACACAGAGATAAAGGTTATAATTCAGTACCACAGTGCAGCTTGCAGGGATCGCAATCTTTACCCAGCCTCCCTTTCTCTCTCTCTCTCTTTCAAAGCCCACCTCAATGTACCTGTTTACCTGACACTGGGTGGTCTGTAGCCTTTGCTAAAAAAGCTGCTTTTCCTGGAGAGTTCCGAGTAGCTGTTAATCCGATTTCAGGAAACAGCCAAAGCCGCCCTCTAGCTTCCCATTTTATTTCTACAACGCTGCAAAGGGGGGTGGGGGCCAAGGAGGACAAAAACAGCATCATTCAGTGAATGTTCCTAGGCAGGCTTCGGGACCACCTAACCTGTGGTTTTTATTGCTGACCCTGTAATGAGGGGAAGCAATATTACCTTTTCACCGACTGCGCTTACCTAAATGTGCTCTGCCCCCACAGAGACATTACAGTGGCCAAATATAATGCAGGTTTTCATGGAGCACTCACTTATCTGGCCTCTAAAAGTATGTGAGACATGCCTGTGAACAAAGGCCCGTCTCTCAGCCACAGAGCAGGGTGAAGGGATCTCTTTCAGTGGCCACAGATTGCCCTGTGTTTCCTTAATTGACAGACCCTGGCCAGGTTTGACAGGAATGACATGCAGCTGGCTTTCGGCCCCGGCCTTCCAGGTAGGCCACCTTTCAGCAGGAAAATTGCCTCCAATCCTCTATTTCCAGCAGGAACTGTGCGAACTGTTACAGCCTGTATTCAATGGATAATGGTTGGATACTTTAAGATCCCAGGAGGTACCTGGGATAGAACTGAGTGAGAGAAAGGGAGGGGGAGGGGGGTGGCACAAGTCTTACCTCTTCATGAAGAAAAATCTATGACTGCCCTGATCCCCAAATGTAATGTTATTCTACTCCGTGCATTTTTTATTATTTATGATATTTGATTTAGTATGGTATTTTCAGTGTGGGCTAAATATACATAATACACACATATTATGTCACATTCACAATTAGTCTGAGCACGTAAACATTCAATCTAGAAACAAGCTGTGTATTTAAGCTATTCTTTGCAGACCTAAAATAGAAGGCTAACATTTTCAAAAAAACTGCTAATTTAAGGTTTTTAATAGTGTGAGCTAAAGAGAGAAACTGATAAATTCAACTGTGTATATTCTGTTCTGTGTCAATTTAAACACAGAACCCAAGAGTGATTTAAATATGTGTAATCATATGCATCCATTCCATACTCAAACAATAGAGGGCCTGGGGAATAGTGAAAGGGTGAGCTTTAACACGGTTCAACAGTCTTCAGTCCTGCAAAGGGAAACAAGGTCCTCAACTGGAGAGAAGCCGTCTGCAGTGACTTTTCAGACAAGCCTGATTTTAAGCAAAAATAAGATATATAGATGGCATGTGCTTGTTCAACCTTGATTGATTTTATAATATATATATATATATATATATATATATATATATAGATATATATATATATATATATATATATATATATATATATATATGTGCGTGTGTGTGTGTGTGTGTGTGTGTGTGTGTGTGTGTACATCATTATTTGCTACTACACCAATTTTAAAACACAATATTATAAAATGTTGATGCCTATTAAAAGGAAAAAACTATGAGCTGGTTTTCAAATTGCTTTAAAAGCAGTGATTATTCAACATACAAATATAATTAAGTTTAAAGGCATAATTTACATGTACTTTTCTTTTACAATTTTGTTATTCTCTCTTACCATTTTTGTTTTCCCTGTTTTTAAGACTAGCTATGTGGTTTTTTTGTAATAATTTGTATATACTCTTAGCAATTAGGCATGCAGTTAAGTAATTTGCTGCAGAGAGTAAGATCATTTAGTTATCAAACAGGCAAGGGAACAATCATTTCCATTTGATTTTTATTTCTGACATACAGGAAGCTACTTCAAACCCTGTCACATGTAAGGCATTAAGGGAAAATATATAAGCATTTCTTTCTCATTAATCTTTTTTCTGGGGATCCAGAGGGGGCAGGTCACTGTGGCTTCTCACCTGTGAGCTCCACTGTAGATGTCCAGGTTCCAGGCTGATAAGTGACTTCCCATCTTACTCTAGGAATAGTGCCACTTGATAAGGGCTTTTAGCATCCATAAAAACTCTTCTGTCTGTCTGGACTCATTCAGCTCCCTTTGAAGGCTCATCATGCTCATCCTCCCCATAGATGACCTTGATCCAACACTTTGTCTATGAAAGGAATGGCTATAAAGATGCAGTAAAGAGGAGTATGCGTTTGTTAACAGGGCTTCCCATAACAAAAGTAAATAACACTTTGCTGTGAATGTGCAAGAGGATTCTCTTACCTGTTTGTTCACAGCTCCCTTAAGGCATACAGTCTTTATTACCTGGGTCTGAAAACAAAGGCACTGTGAAAGCCAAGCAATAGCCTTCACACAGTGCAGTATAGTACTATATAAGGATGACGGTTTATCGGCTTTAGTTAGTGAATATGTTACTTTCCTCATCTGAATATAATCTAAAACAAGATATTCCATCTCAAGATAATTGCCCTCAAAGACAGACGGACAGAAACAGACCATTAAACAAACTGGTGCTGTACTCCTTTGGCTCTGTTGTTTTGTTGGTGATCTGCTGGTTTCAGTGATTGTTTTATGAGTTTTGACATAAGTGTTAATCTTTGGTTTCAGAAGCCCTGAGACACCCTTGCAACATTTGGCACTTACTTGGTTAAAGCTGTAACAATTAAAATTAACTTGGACAGACCAGATCTAGGGCCATAACCTTGGGGGAAAAAAAAATAAAACTTTCAAATAGGCCCCGAATAGGTCTTTATTACAGACATCAGTTTTAGTTGTACACTGATCAATTCTAAACCAACGTACGCATAGGGGAAATATTAAAATCCACAAAAAGCAAAACAATCCTGTACTTTTTTTTTCATCCATGCAAAATGTTATATTTTACACACTTTCAAACAACTAAATATCACTTGCCAAAAATCCCCCAGTGAAGGAAAAATAAAAACTTTACGTGCTGAGCTTTTCCATGTTTATTCAGCAGCATTTTATTTTAAAGTGTTTGCATGGGTGGATTAACATTGTTTGATTAACATGTACAGAGGGGAGAATGCTGAGGGCCAGTGGAGACTGTTTCGTGTTTTCTTTAGTGCGCTACTTCAAGTGTTTTATAGGAGTAAAAACTAAATGCTAAAACCTCTGCTCTCCATTTAAGGAAGTCAATAGCTCTTCTGTGAGCACTGTGGGGAACAAGAGGCATTAGACCCTCTTTCTGTTCCTGAAACTAGATTAGAGAAATGGCTCTTGTCTCAAGAACTTAAAATGTTATTGCTAAGCTGGAAAAAAAAGAGAGTGAATAAACTGGTGTAGAAGTATTTTTCCTTTATGTTTTTATATTATTGTATGTATTATCAAATTACACTACTACTTCAGGGCATTGTGATTATGTTATCAAAAAAAAAAAAAAACATTTAAAAGATTTTATAAAACTTGTATAAAATGATTTAAATTTACTGTTAGTTTCCTAAGAGTTTGTTTTATGAGTAATGGTAAAGAAATATATGTTGTACCACTGTTCTTTTCTAGCCTATGAATAAGGTTTGTTTGGGAGATATCAATAAATCTTCAGTGCAATGTACATACCCGAAGTATAAGGGTAATTAGAAAGGCCCTTTAACAATTTTATTTACAGTATAGAAATTACTAAAGAGCACTTCTTTTTTATAAAAACTTTAGAAAAACCTTCAAAAAATGAAAGACATTCTATGTATTTTTATTTGAAAATCTGTATAAATGCAGATAAGCATACGTTTTCAGCTCTGTGCCCATGCCCATATTTGCCTGATTAAGAGTCATTTGTAAGGAATCTTAATCTTTTTGACTAAAAATATGATTTGATAATGATTTATGTATACACATGTAGTTCTAATGTAATGTAAATAATGCTCATATCCTTGCACACAAAGTATCCGCTGCATTTCATTGTGTCAACAAATGATGCCCCTGTAGACACTACTATTTCTCTCACACAAGACCAATGGAATGGCTGTTTCCTTTATGCAACATGTCACACAGAGCTGAGCAGTACAATACACTAGACAATTTAGTACAACCTCTCTCCTTCGACTTGATGCAGACAACAAAGTGCATAGAACACAGCTGCCTTTATGTGTTTCAAATAATAAAATAATGTTTTAATAGAACACAAATGCACAATGAAAAACACAAGTACTCAGTACCAACACTGTGTGTCACAAACAAGAAACCAGTATGACTGGCATGCTATGCTCCAGTGTGGCGTGCAAGGTCCTTTATCCAGGGCATTGCTTCCCTTCTTTAAGAACCTTGTAAAGGATCCCTTTACCATTAGTGTAATTTACAAACTGGTGGCCACTGATTACATTTCACTTCAGTGATAAATATTAGATGCTCAATTTACCACTCGAAATCAAGCCTGTGAAGTTTATTGTGTTTTACACTAAAAGTCCTGTATGCTGGTCTCGGTTGGACATTCAGAAAATAAATGTGTCAAAATAGTACGCAAACATTAAAAGTTTAATAAAAACATTTTGGATATAGCTGTTCTGTAATAGATCCTGTCTTATCAAATTATTTAGTAACAAACTACTTTTAAATGGAACCCGAGAATGAAAGTACACCAGGTATTAGAAATGGTACTGAAACTGGTAAACAACTTTGCTTCCTCACATATTTATCCCATGTATTGGTCCCTGTAAAATTGGATAGAAAGCAGAGAGTTAAGGTAGCACAGTTTCAGATTTCCAAGGTTAAAAATGACTTTGAAAAGCATGAAATCTCATCATAAAATGCAGAGATCTTTCCTATTTCTCAATGATTTAGTTTATAAAGACCATAGAGTGGCATACAGTATTAATCCAAGGCACAGTAGAATACAAAAAATAGGAACAGTGGCAGCATCCCTTATATTCCTGGGCAGAAAGTCCATTAGTCTGTATTTGTCAGCTGTATAATGGCCGAATGTAATGGTACAGTAAGTGGCACACTAAAATTCTCAAGTGGCTGCTGCTACAATGGAGAAACACACAGGTTTTAAAGCAAAGCTCTTTCAGCACAGTGTTCTTATTCACTAAGACGCATACTTGACCAAACAGAATAAAGTTCTTCTGAGAATTACTATTTATCAAATGCCAAAAACACAGAATGTTTTAATTCTAGTGTCTTTATTTCTATAAACAATTGTCTTTAATGATGTTGTTTCATAATGTTCTCTTTTTCAGTTGCTGTTATTTGGACTTTCTAAAAACAAAGTGTCCAGTCCCGGCTTTTATATTAATTCCAGGGAGCTGAGGAGTTAACCCAGACTGCATAGGGTGAGAACACAATAGCTCAGGTTCTAGGGTCTGAAACTGTAGACTTTAATAAAGCCACTGATAGCAAATAAGGGGTTGCTATCCGAGTCACACTACCAACAACAAGGACCTTATTATTCTTCAGACTGCTTTCAATGAAGGGGTCTGGTACAGTAAATTAAAAGGGGGGCACAAATGACAGCTTTTAACAAACAAAACACTGAAAACAAAAAGGCCAGGAATACTGGGTGTTTCAAAAGTCCTGGCCCATTGCAGGGTTTACTGTGCCGTTGCTGTACATCAAATTCTCACCTGCTGCAAAATACATTAAATCACTAGGAGTCAGGACATCCTGTACATTGTCTGAAGGAGTCCTGCTACAATAAATAGCAGTGTGCTGTGACAATCAATTATAGATGAGTGGAACTGATCCAATAATTACAACTTCAAGAAACAGATTTGTAAACCTCGATTGCTGTCAACAGGATGTCCAGCTGTGGCATAGAAGGGCAAGCGTGTATACATGCATACATGTTTTGAATAAATTACTTTAGAAATATACTGTATCACAAACCTAATGAACTGGACATTGCCATAGCCAATCAAGATGCAGTTTTGCAGGTCAATATCTGCCAGTACATGTCAGCTAGTATAATAAAGTATCCTCATCACTTTAATCGAATCGTAATGCATTAGTCTGCCACAGCTGAGCCTGGATAACCAATTTAGAGGAGACCCACGACAGAAGAAGATTTTATTCAATAAAATTAGTTGAAAACATTTTGATAATGTGCTTATGATTAAAATACACTTGGCGCTCTGTTGAGTTTTATGAAACAAACATTCATGTTGTTAGTAATGTGGCGAACCTGGGTTCCCACAAGCAGGGGCTTCTCACTTCTCACAAAGCATCACCTACCAGCCCTGACCCCTACCCCCCATGCACGCTACAGTATAAACAGCAGCCAAGTTTCCCATGCTGCAAAGACAGAGAGCTACAATAACTGCACAGATGTGATTCAGAGCCCTACAAGTTAAATGGGTTTGCAGGCAAGCATGTGCATACTTTCATTGTTAGCTGACATAAAATTAAGAAACAAAGTCATGGTCTCAGGTTTTTAAAAAGGAAAACACATCTTTCCCAGACACAGATATAGGCACAAACTCCCTAGCTGCAGAGCTTGTTTCATTCTTTGTAACACAAAACTTTGTAGCAATACCTCAAGTAGCAAACAGCTCTATACACAAACTGCAGCTTCAGCCTACCCTTCAGAATGAGTGTCCCACCCCTGCATGTATCCTTTAATGTGTCAACTGCAGATAAATTTTAAAATCACCTACATCTGACGTATGCATAAAGATTTCCTTTAAAAAAAAAAAAAAAAAATCCATTCCTTCATTATTGCTATAATCAACTTCATTCTACTAAAGTAAAATATATTCAGAAAGTCTGACTGCACTGTAAAGGCAATGGACCGACATACTTAAGATTCCTTGCCAGCAGGGGCTCAGTACCTGATGACTCCCACCCCCCACACGCACTTCTGCTTCAGAACAAAACAATTACACTCCGTATTCAAGTCCCTGTCATGGCTGGTTTTGTGCCAGGCCCGTCTCTACCCAGCCACCTGCCTGCAAACACAAAAACAAAGTTTGGAAGGCAGCTCCTCTGGGCCTCCAGTTTGGACACAAGAGGGGTCACAACCTTCCTCTTTATTTTCCCGGGGGCTGTTGGGCTAATGAAGTAACAACAAACTGGGCCTGCGGCTAATTTGTAGTGGCATTTCCTGGCCCCTCTTGGCCCATGGAGATGTGTTTCATTTTCTCTTATCAGTGCTCAAGTCATGTGGCTTTCCGCATGGACGCCTCTGTCTCCCCATCGCTGTGCTAATGGAAACTTCGTTAATGTCATTAATCTACAGACCAGGACATGTACTAAACACACATTGGGCTGTTTGTGCTGGCTTTAGGGCAAAATGCCAGAAGCTGTTTAGATTCATTCAATTCTTAGAAAACATGCCTGCACTGGGTGGATCTAGTTTTCATGGTCTGAGTGACCCATTCCTTTAGCCTTGGTTCATTCATTGTATAGCTTGGGAATTATTTGTCATCATCTAAAACATGATTTACATTCACGTTATTTTATTTAATTTAGCAAGCATGGAATGATAAAACCGAATGAAAGCAAGTTGTCACTGCAGGAAAATATTTCTGCTACATATCGAAGGTTATTAAAAGATTAGAGGGGGAAAAATGTCTCAGTACAACTCATGGGAAGTGTAGGAGTGCACAGAATAAAATATGGATCTCAGTTAAAGCCTGGTCACAGGTTATCCACCAATAATGCTCCATTATCCTGCTAGTACCATAAAACAGACAACTAGCTCTTGATATGTGATAAGAATTATTTACAACTCAACTAAAGATGTTCAAACTGGAATGTTTTGGGCTTTTTTTTGTTTGTTAAGAAAGCAGATAAAGTTTTAATCTTAGCTGGATCCAGTAAAAGTCACAAACTAATTTATTAATTTACTGCTGACAACTGTCGGGCTTTCGTTCTACATATGAAGCACCAAAGATCTGTGTACATAATATAAGCACTTCTCTGATAGAATAAGGCTTATGAACTCTGATCTTTGCTTGCTGGAGGACACAAGTTCAATGCATATTCCATTCAAAACGGGGCTACGAAGTAGTAAAGAAAGAGAAAGCAACATTCTCCCTCCTATTCAAATTCTCATCAGTCAAAAGCACAGGGGACATTTGAGAGGGATTTCAGATGAAATCCCCACACACTGTACGATCCCATGGTACATTTATTTTTATACTGATTTGCTTGGCCTACATGTAAACAGAACACATTCACAGGATCAGGATCATATTAACTACAAATCACATATATATATATATATATATATATATATATATATATATATATATATATATATATATATATATATATATATATATCAGTCTCAGTGCTGGTGCTAGGATCCACGGGCTCTAGGTGCAAGAGACTAAAGTTCTCACATTTCATCTGGTGGTGGGGTGGGGGGGGGTTTTTTTTTGAGTGGATTTATTTAGATTGACTTCAAAAACAAGGTTTTACTAAAATGAGTACAAAAATGTGTGATTTGGGGGGAATTTTTCAATAAATCGAGCGTCGCGCCATACAAAAGTACTAAAAGTTGAGAATTCGAGAGTTTACGATACATGATTCAGTACCTTGTGTTTGCTGTTGTTGTACATTTCCAATCCGATGTCTCTGATTCATGTCTTTCCTCTGGCTCAGCTGTTGTTTATTTTTCGTGCGAGGAGGAGGTTGACAGTTCCGCTGCCACACTATATTTCCATCTGCTGTTGTTGGCCAACTTTTAAATCATTTAGTACACTTTTTTTTTTTTTTTTTAGCATTTTCTGCTTCTTTTTGGTAAATTTCTAGCAGTCTTTTCTGCTCTTTTCGCTTTGAACAACCCGACTTGTGTTTTGATGGCATATTCGATATACCGTACGTTATGTACTTATTACCACTACCGTGGAAAAGTTAGCTTACTTCCACCGAGCGCTTTTATTTTATTTTTTCATTTTTAATTTTTTTACCAGGCAAGTCTATTATGGAAAATGGGGTGTGATGCAGGAGTTCGCACAGAGATTTAAAGTTGGCTGACAGGCCTACGTGTTTATTTTTTCAAAAGTATTTGTGATTATATACCTTGTTAGTGAACTATTTGTTATAATCTTTATAAACAACGGCTGTTAAAGAAATGCAAACCCCCCATAAATGGAACAGTTGACTGTTTAATTGACACTGACGTATTATAAAGTTTCATGCTGAGTACCGTCTACGTAGCTCTGATTTGATTGTGTTTTGACTGACAGTACAACTTTGCCACGGTTTAATTTTGAACCACCGGGAGAACAGTTTTTTGTTTTTGTTTTTCGATAATGGACTTAGAAAAAAAAACCGGTATGGGCAAAGATATTATAGAATATCTTTGGTATGGGCTGTTATGTTGTTCTGATAATCTGATGTTTCATATAATCCAGGTAACGTTCAGTTTGCTTTTGCTGAATATGATGACTCGTTTCATAGAAAGACGTTTTAGATAACTAAGTGGCAACGGTATACATATATTTTTAAATAAGTGAACCATATGCAAATCAATGACATTTCAAGTTTGCTTATGAAGTGGCTGAAGCAAAAACAAAACGTATCTAATTAAACACTAAAACTCCCAACGTGGCAACAGCAAGTCACCAATCATGTCTTGTTCAACAGACCAGGACTTGTTGTTACAATTTACAAAGATACTCAATACCCTTTACACCTAACATTAATTTGATGAATTGTCTATAACAGTGGGCTTAAAAGGGGGCTTCAGTTTTTGAGCCCAGGACTCACACTAATCTCACAAGTGATAACTTTACAAACATCCTTACTATAACTATAGCATTTACCTTTTTTTTTCTTAATTTTAAAATATATTTTAACCAACAGGTAAGTATAATTCAATAATATATAAATACCATTTTCCACTTCAAATTGCTCTAATCCACTACTATGTTAAAAAAAAAAAAAAACTTACCCTAAATACCTAATTAAACTTGTGTTACCCCAGGTAATACCATTCTCCTACTTAGTCTCCCACTGGGCAATTCTGTTGGGGGGTACTGGACAGGGCCACAGAAACAAAGAGATGCTCCTTCCACCAGAGTATTAAAACAAGGGGCCACTATGAAGCAACCTTAATGATGAGTCAGGTGACTCACTTGGGCCACTCTCTAATTAAAGCCTGCATTCACGCATTCTCTCAGTCAGTGAATAGGGACTGTCAGCCCCAACTGTCATAAAGTTTCATTCATAAAAAAAAAAAAAACACACTGAACAGAGATGGGTAACCTACAGGACAATTTCTTTTGTGTGGCGTCCAGCTTATGGGGCCAAATGCCAGCAGGCTTACCCTGGTGCTAGCTGTCCATGTGTTTCAAGGCTTGGCTTTTCCTTCTGTTCTAAATTAGGGAGATCGTAATGGTTTTGAAGGTTATTAGTGCCCAGCCAAAGCCCAGTATGTCAGTTTAATGAAGCAGGATACTGGAGAGGGGTTATGTTTCGATGTTATTCATTCTATAAAGCCTTGTTTGGGCACAAGAATAAAAAACGTGCAAGTCTTGAATTTGCACAAAGAGAGCACTTGTAAATTAAGAAAGTCCAAAACAGAGGTCTGAAGCAGGTTAATAATTTGACCCTGAACAAACACAGAACTGACAAATTATCAACCACATGAACAAGCTGACAAAAAAAAATGTTCCAAAACTGTTCTTAACATATCTAAACATATCAAAAGCTTATCCATGCAGCATATAAAATCCCAGAGTACTTCTTCCTTGGTTAGCCCATATGCACAAACCCACTTTAATATCATCATTAGTTATGCTTCTCTGGTGGCTAGAAGACTGATCTTAAATTGTTTAAACCTCCAAGTATTTGAATAGCAAAGCGAGGTAAAATATACACACTTGCTTTACAAACAAGTGTTGTTATGGGAGATAGGCAAGCATTCACTAATATGTATAGGGAAACCTTTAAACAGAAGGATAAAATATATAAAAGGCTTATTTGTTTTAATGTATACCCTTAATTATTGTGCATAACCAATGGTCATATTGTTTGTGTAATTTTAACAAACGTATCATCATAGTAAAAGTTGTCTTATTAATTTATTATAAACTTGCTTGAACAGTAACCTCAATGGAAATTTGGCTTTCTAGTCTCAGCCAGGTCAAACCTGTTATATAAATATGTAAATAACAAAAAAAAAAAAAAAAAAAAAAGGTTTTATCTGTTTCACCTTAAAAAGAAAAAAACTGCAATACCTTAAAAATAGTAGCAAATATGCACTTGTTACTTGAGGTCTTGTAAAATAAAATGTCTCCCACACCTGGTCAGCTAGAAGCCTATTCAGCATATTATTTGTTTATTTTAGTATATATTTCCCCCAAAACAGTCAACTAATGCCCCACAGCTTACAGACAGTGGGTCATAATTCACAGTCTTGACACTTTGAGACAGAGAGTTAAGAGGACTTGGACGTTGATGAACCCTGGGTTGGTTTGAATGTATGTTTTAACCCTTCAATAATACAACATTGTAATATGGTACTTAATAAAAAAGGTAATTCATTTAAAGAATGTATGTATTTAACTGACCATGTTTTCAAGAAGATCTTTTTTAGTTTTCCTCTGTTCTTGTCTGTGAAACCGTTAATAATGTGAAGGTGGTGTTATGGGCCTCTATCCACAGCAAACTGGACTGAGACCACCCTGATCTACTATAGGCTTAAATGTTATCAAGTCAACAACAAGAAATCTATCATTTGCCAAAGTTTACCCCCCAAGCTAGTAAGCCACACACAATTCCTCATTATTGGAAGAGGCCAGATTCTCATGGGTGTATAACAGTATTGAGTATTGTAGAGATACCATGAGCACCCTACTCCCCCCATGCTTTCCCTACCAATTTAAGACACCGAAGTAGCTGTAAACTGGCTTTCTAAACAATTGTGAAACAGTCTTTGTAAACTCATAAAATAGGGAATATCATCTCTTTAATTAAAGACTTCTATTTTAAAAGTAAAACAAAAAGTTTTACAGCACAGGTGTGTGTCTCTGCATGAAAGAAACTGGAAATGTGATCTGATAATTGGGTTCGGAGGAGAGCGGAGAGAGTCAGATAAGGGACAGGAACATGTAATCAGGGAGTTTATTAGGTGTCAATCTAATGGAAGAACAGACCAGATCCAGGAAATAGGTAGATTAATGATGGCCTGGAGCTTATCTCTCTTGGTCCCAACAATTCACTATAATGGACCATCAAATCAAGCTTGCTACTCACATTCCCATACAGGTTTTCAAAAAGTCCAAAACAGACAGCAGTCAAGAATTATTCCTGCTTAAGCAAACTCTTGTGGAGAGCCATTTGACAGTTCTAAATCTGTGGTTTGTTTTTTTTTTTTTTTTTTTTTTTTTTAAATGTCTAATTTCATAAATAAGTTTCTAACAATACAGTTAAATATGTCCTTGATGTTGGTGCAAGTGAAAATGCCAAATGCCAATCTCATCTATGTGTTCTTGCTCAACAAATTACTCGCATGGACAATATTATTGTATGAACATTTTACATTAAAGGGACGCTGCAATATTCCAGTTTGGCCATCTGGTTTCTTTTGTGTGTGTGTGTGTGTGTGTGTGTGTGTGTGTGTGTGTGTGTGTGTGTGTCTGTCTGTCTGTCTGTCTGTCTGTCTGTCTGTATCAGGTGGCAGTGCAGGAAACAGCTGGAGTCCTCCGCTCAAATATGCAAGAGTCCCACAAATGACCTGGTGGCAGGTAGACAGCTGGCTCAAGAAAAATACTCTACAGTAACACAGGACACACTAGAAACCTCCCACCAAGCCACTGCTATGAGGGTTGACAAGAGCAGATACTCACTTAAGGGACAAAAAACCCATTAATGCCCAAAACCGAATAATGCTCACAACCTAAAAAGCATATGCCTATACTTTGTTTCATGCCTATACGCCTATACTTTCATATGCCTATACTTTTGTTTCATTACCCACAGCAGTTATGCACTTTTAGTCATGTACTTTTAGCCATTTCATTCATAACAATTCTTATATAGCCTAGAAATTCTAACCTGATTTACTAATATCAAGAAAATGTATAAACGGTTCAAATGGCAAGACCTTATGACAGGCTTAACAACCCACCGATCCACCTGTAATAATGTCTACTGACAGCTTCATACAGCACTCACCTAGGTCAGCATTAAAGTGTCCTTTGGTCTTATGCACCTATTATATAGTATATATATATATATATATATATATATATATATATATATATATATATATATATATATATATATATATATCCCCTGTTCCCATTTGGGAAATTCAACCTAAAACGAACTCCAAGAAAAAAAAACATTTTTGAAAGTTCTCAGCTAAATCGAACTAAAAAGAAATGTTGGGAGTTTTGCAAATGTACATTGTGGGGTAGTTATTGTTTGTTTTTACTGACAGTGTACATTGCTTAAGGCATATTAAGCACCAGTCCTAAATGATCACTGAAAAGTGAAAAACTACTCTCATTCGTAAAATGTTTAAATATGGTTGCACACAGCCACGCCTTGGCTAGCATAGGTAAAGGTAAAAAAAAAAAAGTGGACTGCAAAGTGAGATAGAGCAATACAAACATGCTATGTAATTTTAGAAAATTATTTCTGTAATGTAGATGGCCACTCTAGTGCACTGACAGTGTAAGAATTATTGCTCACATTGTCAAACAGGTAACACAGCAATAACGATCCATGATGTGGTACGGAACAGAAAAGCCAGAGCACTTGTTATTATGGGGTTTTTAATTTTTTTTTTAATCACTATTCTTGCACTGATTTAGAGGACAGATCTCAAACTGCAGTGCACTACAGCGACTATTTTTAAAAGAGCTTTGAAACATACTTTAAAGTTGTACATGTAAAATGCTGTCAGGGTGTTAACAATGAAAAGAGAACTGACAGGTATGTTATTTAAACAGTTGTAGCAACATGTGGGGACATATAACGCTATATTTTTCAGAACCCCGTTGCTTTCTCTTTAATATCATCTTGTCTGGACTGTATTACATTTATTATGGTACTTCAATCTTGGACTAACTCCTTTTCAAAATACAAACTATGAATGCCTGGTACTTTTACTTGTTAACGTAACAAGATATAATATTTCAAAAGGTATTACAAAATTAGGAGACTATAGGTGTATCACCCATTACGGACAGGACCGACAGGTGTTTTACCATTTTTGAATGTTCATTTTAATTGTTCATTAAGTTTTTATTAGCTTAGACACATTCCTTGCAGACCACTATACTTAACATTGCTTTGTTTAGAATTTGGCAAAAACTGTTCCAAAACTCCCAAAAAGGCCTATCTGTCACTATGCAGTACAACAGCTCTGCCTAGACAGAGACGCTTTACCATATAAAGGAATGCTGTAACTTTAAACCTGCCCAATTTGCCTGAAGCTTATTTTTCTGCAAAAAAAAAAAAAGATACTGAAACTTTCATTAAAGTAATAAGTGCATGTACAGATTGAATTGTTTTGTGTTTTGGATGTCTGTTAGCCTACAGTGATATGGCCTTATTTATGGATTCCCTGAAGTGGAATTGACATTACTGTTCCCATGTTTTGACTGGACACTAATGTCTTGTGTAGATGAAGAATTACTCAGAAGTGCTCTATGACAGAAGACAAATGGCAGCTGACCTGGAGATGTAGGAAGGTGAGGAGCCCTTTTGGCACTGCAGAAAGTTGCTCCAGAGACATTTGCTGTGCATCTTGTGAAGATACCTCCATGCATTACTGACTACAAAGCACAGACTAATGTCAAAAAGTTCACAGAAGTTTATAAAGCCAGGCATATTCTTTTTTTTCAACTCTAAAAATACATATAAGCATAAAAAAATAGCAAAACATGCTGTATAGAGTGATTCCACGAAGGGCAGCCAGGACAGCACTAATCTAATGCCCATTGCACGGTATTTAAATTATTCTAGAGGGATAAATGACCATTCCTTGATTACATTTAATAATGGTACTGCTATTCTTATAGTCCCATCATTTGTCTTTATCACAGTTATTTGGTACTTTTAAAAATCACTGGAAAGGTAGATATGCCATAAATATATTTTAATGCCAGGGTGAATGCTGTTGGAAAGTTGGGAGTGGATATCAGCTGCAAAGACTGTTTTGCAGAATGGTCCGTATTGTCATCACTCCTGAGTCCTTAAAAAAAACCTCCTACTTGGAGAACACTTTGCCAGCTTCCCGAGGGGTGCGAGGGGTGTTCTCTTAGCCGGAGATGCTGTATTAATTAGTCAGCTGTGGGACAGCACGTTTACACAGATGTGTGTGTTACACTGGCAGTTGTTAGGTCAACCCCTGCTTACTAGTTCACAACAGTCGGATTTATTTTATCATAATATTTTCTAACTCTTCTTATTCAGACAAACGGGAAACATACCCGCTAAAGAGTAATAGTAAGGTCACTGAATGCTAAGCGAAACCTACAAGTCTGGTTTCCATAAATATAAAGAAAGCTACCAATGCAGCCAAACTGCATGAAAGTCGCTGCACTGCTTCTCTGTATTACAACTGGAGTCTGCTACATGTTACTATATTACACCATTCTACGATATAGTATGCTACAAGGCAAGATGAATGTTAATCGTATAGGCCAGCTTTAAATACAATGCTGCATTCTACAAGTGTACATAAATAGTAAAACAGATAGCATACTATTTACTACAGCTTTTGCTAGAGTGTACATACCCCATCTGCACCTTGCCCAAATACTATTTATCAAGTTCTTTCCTAGTCAGTTAAAAACAAGAAAAAACAAATTTAATCGCCAGGAGCAAAATTACATCTCCAATAAAAAAGAGCCAACTTCATTATGGCTTAATATAAAAAGATCAGCTGCTATTGATCCATAATTGGGACAAGTGCCACGTTATTGACAGGAAGACAAAATACGTTAGAGTGACCATGTTTAAAAAATTCTGCGTGTACACTCAATCACTGAAACAGAAATTGCTCTGCTGTATATAATAGCACAAGCGTGTTCTTTATTTTCCCCGTAGATCAATGCTAATGTGACGAGGGCTTTGGAAGATTGATGTGGTCTGCAACATGTTTAACCCTTTAAGGCAATGTAAAGCTACAGTGGCAGCAAGAATTAGGCTCTGACTATCAGATGCATGTCCTACAATACAGGCCTATTAATTGAAGTTTTTACACAATGTATACAAACTTACTTGTAATGTTCTAAGATACATTTTATAATATATTTTTCATGTAACAGAAAGCCTTTAAAAAAATAAGTATGTAGGAAAAGAAAACAACTAGAAGCCATGAATTTTCTAACATTCCAGCATATTTTGTGCTGTAGCATATTATATCAAACCCAAAGTATTCCCAAATGCAGTGAAAGTTTTTATATTCTATCAATTGATGCAATCCCACAAAATATGGCCTTTCTAAGTATTTGTAAAGCATTTGTAAATGTTCTTACTGCAGTTTAGAACTTACTCTACATTCCTAATGAATACATTTTACATAATCTATTATTAATTTTTAAATAGAAATGATGCCTTTTGAGGGAGGGTTGAGGAGGGGTTGATGCTGTTCTGCTTTACATAGTGACCTATGGAAAAGAAATGTGTTTACTGAAAACAAATGTATTTCAAAGATCTGTTCAATGCAACTAAAAAGGCCTAAGGCACTGGAGAACCGTTACTATTAAAATAATCTAACGTGTTCATTTTAAAATCATCTGGAAATAACATGTGGCAGAGGGGATTCGCCTCTTAAAGACTTAGCCGCGTGTCCTATGGGTTTGAATCCTTGTCTTATTTAATATATTCATCTGGATGGCATGCATTACCTGTAAAGATAACTCCACAGAGGCTGCATCAATGTAACCTTAAATAACTGTAATCAATGGTCCAGTTTAAATGGGCTATTCGTACAAGGGGTAAGCAAGGAGGTTATTAGCTCAGTGGAGAAATGAGATTTTCTATAATGTGATTTAATCAATTATTCCTGCCATATATCTCCCTGCTGAGGGGAAGCTACGTCTTAACCCTGCCATGAGGAAGCCAGTGAAACTATGAAAAGGATACTTGGTTTTGTCACCTTTCTTTATGTGGCTATGGTAACTGGAGAGAAAGTTATTTCTTATCACAATCACTGCCTCTCCCCATTCATGTAAACTCTTTCAATGATTTAACCATTGCTTTTGTTTCTGGTTTGGAATGTTTTCTGAAAAATTAGTATGAAAACAGTAGCATGGAGCAGGCAGGGTAGGAACAGCTAAAAATAAAAAACCAGTAAAACAAAGCACACCTGTCTTTACTATTAGGAGCTTGGGTCGTCTACAGGGTGTCAGTCAATTCACACTCACATTCACCACCACATAGCTGTTCTTTAGTTTCCTTTTGTGCTGTCACTTATTTTTCAGCTATTGTAATTCAGAGGTGAAACAATAAGAAGTAGACAGACACTTCAGCTGGTGCCTTCTGCAGTGTACTGAGAGAGAGAGAGAGGGACAGATAGGGAAATCTAAAATTCTCTTAGTGTTTTCTTCTTGAAATTCTCCATTTCACATAATCATCTTATAATTGCATCTATATATTTATTTTAGTTTTGTGAAGATAATGTATCCATAAACTTAAACAACTTTAGTCTAACTAGTCTATTTCGACCATGCAAGCTGAAGAAAGTGGACGCCAAAACATGTTTAAACAAACATAAATAACATTAATACATTTACTTGATGCAATACTGCAATACATTTACAAGAATCATGCCTTTTTTTCACAATTGACCTTACCTAATGCGTTTATCAGTTTTAGTGACTATTTCATATTAAGTCTAAGCCTTTATAATCTGCATAAAACTTGGTATATTTAGGTCATCCTTTCCAGTGTGCTCAAAAATTGTAAACACAAATATAGATTGTTTAAACGATTACAAATTCTTTCTGGACATCGCATTTGCACAGCAGACTTAAATCCCTTCCTTCTCAATATTCAACTTAAACATACCTCTTCGTTTGTGTTGTCCATAGTTCTTTTGCTAATTTAAAAATTAGAGGATTTTATGTTCACTGAAAACATTTTTAAGTGTATTTGTTAATGTGCTACTTATTTTACTAAATTAAATAAATTAATTAAATAAAACCAAATCAAATTAACTAATGTTTTCAATGGATGCACCAAATTCACACGGTTTTTAGACATATGATTCCAGCATTGGCTGGCGGTATTATGTTTTGAATGTATTAAATTTAATAGAATATGTTTCTCGTGTTTTCTTTGTGGACAGATTTAAAAGGCAGAACTAACATTAACTGACAACAGTTATCGAGACACGTTATATATGGGAAATGTTTCACAACTACTAACTGTATCTAAACTCAAGTCTGACATCTAGTGTTCAGTCTGTATCCTGGAAGAATAACTTATTACAAAAGTGCTATTCAGTGGGGAGCTTGGTTTATAGTTATATCGTGAACTGTTGATATAAATGACTCTCACAGTGTAATGACAATAATCAGAAATTCAGATTTTTTTTTTTCTAATACAAAAGGACTAATTATGCTGTCAGTTTCAAATTAATTACCATTTATTAAGATGCAGATTTTATGTAGAGACTCGTAGTCTATTTTATATGTACAATAATCAATTTATCTTAACATTTTGGAAAATTTCTCTGAATAATAGTTTCCTTTTGGTTAGGGACAGAAAAAGATTTTGTTTTGTTCAATGGAAACAGCCCAGGAATTATTTTGGAATGCTTTCTGAATAATACGATCAGTAGTCCTTACAGAATATGGCATTCAGAAAAATAAACAAATAACAAAATTACAGGTGACCTTCTTAAAGCACCTCTGTGGCCTTTATAAAGCTCTTCAACATTTATTTCAGCTGGTACATCAGCTGGGGGGGGGGGGGGGGGGGTTGGGGGGTAAAAATAACTAAACAACAGTAGCATGGTAAAATGTTGTATATTAAAATGTTTGCTGACAGAAAATGTGGCACGTTAGCTAAAGAAGGCACAATGCAGCTACAGTTTTAAATGGGGAAACAGGATTTGGTATTTAAAAAAACAACACAGTCATTACTGGGTAATCAAAAGACAACACAAATACATGTGGCTTCCTCACAAGCCTTGTGTGAAATGTTACAGTATGTGGCTACAGTTGTGTGAAATGTTACACAGCATGTTGTTAAACTGTCTGATGTAGTGATGCTTCAGCACAATTATTGTACTGAGTTTTAACTCCTCTTTGCATCAAGAACACACAGCCCTGTTCTATCACTGTACAACTGATTTTTACTCTTCTAGAAAGACCTTTTCTATTTATTTTCAATTACTTATCTTTACGTAACAGCAACATTTATAAATAAAATGTCAATGCCAAACAAACTTTGTATGTTTCATTTATCAATATAATTGTAATGTGTAGAGTTCTGTCACTGTGTAAAACTCTGTTCTGTGCCTACATTAAGTGGTCAAAATTTATATCGTAGTTTCATAAATCAAAGTTAGTGTACTGGGACTGAACTCTAGCAAGATGTCAAATTTGTCAGGAGCGCTGTGAATAAACTCCAGCAAAACAACGTTTGTATTTCACGTTCTTATTGTGTTTATGGCAATCCCTTCACAAAGGCTGCTGTTGCTTTTCATGCTCACAACAAATTATTATAAAATTAAGTCAGATACTATGACAAAATTTAGTCCATCATGGAATGTATTATTTCTGCAGGACAAAATCGTTTCAACTTTCCAAAATCTGTTTTCAAAAGCAAAAAAAAAAAAAAAAAAAGTAGTTCACGAGATTAATACAAGTGCCCTGAATATGATAGAAATATATTTTTGTTGAACTGAATGAATACATAATGAACAGAAAACCGTACATGCTGTGATGAAAAACAATCCATGTGGACAAACTTTTGATTGAAGAAAGCAAAACAAAACAAAACAAAAAACCTTGGGATTGCTGGTCATCGTAAATATGGTGAAATGTTCTTGGTACTGTATTTCTTCACAGGCACAACAATTCTCTATGTCATAATTAAAGCAAACACAGTACATTCCTAAATGACTAGATGTTGCTCCACGCTTCATTTACATACTGTGAATTCCAAAATACAACTTCTGCAGGTTATTTACTTTTTCTTATCAATAATCTTAACAGTATCCTTCTCTAAAAGAACCAGACCAAATGTTGTTGTATTTTTTTTTGTTTTTTTTTTTAACAACCAGTCACTGGGGTTTCTTTTCTAGGTGCGTACTTTCCGTTTACCTTTATGTTAGACTGATATTGAGAAACCAATTCCCCTCTTCTGCTTAACGATCTGGGAGAGACCATGACTTTATTCATATGGCCAAACATGTCAATAATATGCCTTATCATATTGTGCTAGTCTTTGCCTTTATAGCTTAATACAACATGCAGCATGAAGAATGCCAGGCCTACCTGTGTTCTCCCAGTATACAAGGCTGTAGTAATGTTCTGTGACCAAAGTGATGTTGAACACAGCAAGCAATTTTCGGCACATTGGTAGCTTTTGATTATCATTTAAAACTAAGACCATGCAAGTCAGGGAACACAGCAGCTACCTGAATTATGATACGTATACATATATAAAGCAAAATATGTCTAACATGTTTTGCTTATTTCCTGTTTAAAACTATTTTCTGTTTTCTCAGTAAATATGTCAAAGTAAGAAGAGTTCGCAGGTCACTATGAGTGTGTTACTGTAAAATGATACTGATTATTACCATGCAGGGGCTACAGTGCTAGCTCACTTTGTGAATATAAGTATTGCACATGCTGTAATCTTAATCCATAGTTCTGTGCTATTTGTGTTCCAACTTATAAAGAAAATTAAAGTGCGAATGGAATGGCAAAATGCAAGACTGGGAGACATGGCTTTATAATAATGAGGGAGCACTTTAGTAATATACCTTCTGATTTAATAACAATATGTGCTGTACTAAACACATCGATCACTAATGAAATATATCAAATTTAGATTTTAAAGCAAAAAGCATCCTCATTTTGCAGTTTTTTTTTTTTTTTTTTAAATGGGACATTACTGTGCTTTCAAATTTTTTTTTTTTTTTTTTTTAAGTGTTTAACACTTACGGTCCATGGCAAACACATTTAAATGAAAAAGAATAAATACATTTTGAACCAAGTAAACCAAACACTCCGGTAAACACCAATATTGATGTTAATCACATTGCCCCCCCCCCCATTGTTGATTTACTATGGCATCTTTTTTAATGTCTGCGAAGAGGGATTGATTTATGAATGGAAGGGGTGACTGTACTCGGAAATGTGTGAATCATGTTCTATATTTATTATTTTGTTTTCAATAAAAACACAAATGGCCTGTGACCAATTTTGAAATTTGAAAATTGTCTGCCAGAAATGATGATATTTTTACAGCATCACATCTTAAATATAAAACTAAATCATCTCATTTTTTAACTTCTGCATTTGCTGTATGGACAAAAAACTCCCTCCATTTTGAAAACTGCTTGCCACTATGTCAGTCTGGACGTTAAATAACCCTTACAGCAATAAGAGGTTAGAAATGGCATCTTTAAGCTATGATCCAGTATAGCACAACAGAAATGTGTTTATTTATTCTGCACATTTTACAGGAAACACATTCTGAACTGATATTTTCAAAGTGTACTGATAATATGATTTTTTTACAGCCAGGCCAGTTAAATGATGTCTGTGTCTTCTCTTATCTTTTGTGCCGCCAGTCTGAGTCCCACTTGCTCACCCATTGATTTCCACCTGGATGCCAGCAGAGTTGCAATTCAGTGTCTAAGGAAAAGGATTAGAGTCCCCTGCAGGGTGCTGGCTCCACTAATCAGTTTGAGAATTCTCCCAATGAGGATTTTGCATTGTTTTATTTTCCTCTTATGAAACCCAGTCTCACTTAGCAAGCAGTGTGCTGCCAAAGCCCTTTATTTTCAACACTCCCTCTTGCAGGTCCCAAGTCTTGGATACTTGCCATCAGAGATCCACTGGCTACCACAATAAGGTGTCTGCATGAGGTTAGGAACCTGCTGCTCTTGTTTACTGACCCCTCTTTATAACTTGTGTGACTCCAGGGTCATTAAAAATCACTAGACCATATATCAAAGTGTAACCACGTGACCCACAACAGTAATGTGCTGTTGGGTCTCTGTTCAGAAAGTTGCAGTCTCCATCTTTGTCAATAAAGCTACTTGGCTAGACTCCTCTCATGAATGGCTCTTTTAAAATGTCAGATTTGTCCTTTTTTAATGTTGCCACGAAGATGGAACAAATAAAAAGTGCCCAGAAAGAGGCATAGACTGCAACTTTTAGTGTTTTTAGCCAACAAATAAATTGTACTTCTCATGTACTTCCATTCATGGAAAGACAGAACTAATGGCTTAAACAATAAGATTATTGGGTAATTGAAAATCTTTCCAAGCTCTGAGATGAATTGAGATCGAGTACAGCTTGAATCTAGGGATTGCTTTCTAGTTATAGTCTTTCGAGGGCTTTAACAGAAATACTGTGTGTTAAACACAAGTTTATTGAAGGTTTTTTTTTTTTTTTCTTCAGCCTGGGATATTATACTGTCACTTGGCTCAGCCTCACTGCCAGGGATTCAAAGCTGACAAGTAAGAAAATCACAAAACAGCTTTAAAGATTTTTTCCTCCTGACCTACTAAAACCAGTATTCTGTCTGAGCATTATTGAGCACTTTGTCAATGAAGTTGACCAGTTGGAAAAGTTGTGAAAACTGCTTGTGCACTACAAATGCCTAGGTCAATGACAGCTGAGCGTGCAGTTGCTGAATACAATCTTTTAATCTTTTAACCTGTCTAGCCAACCTAATTGATAAGCCACTGTTTGCTCTAAAAAAAGTGGCATCTGTTAAAAAAGAATCACATTTCTAATTCTGCTGTAAAAGAGCATTTGCTAATTAGACCGTGACTGATATACTCTTATTGAAGACTAAGCCACTAGAATTGGACAACGAGCAAAGAAACAAAGGTGATCTATACATGTTTAAATTGTTGCTTGTGTCTTTTAGGTTTGACTGTTAGAATATTCATTATTCATCCTAGATTTGAGCCTTTTTAAGGAATCAAGGGTCACAGTCAACTCATAGGAAATATGGATTTAAGGTACATTAGGTTAATTAATATATATAGTAATGTATATAATCTATAATTTGTCATTTAATACATTGGTAATAGAATATTCTGGATTTATAATGTATTACCTAATTGGTATTGATCTTATTTAGAATTACAAAGTTAGATAATTCTTAAGTAATAGACCTAGTACTTGATCTATGTATTGATATTGGAAAGTTGCAGAAACTACACTGTTTAAGCTTTTACCTTATTTGGACATATTGCAAAGTGCTCTTTAGCACATGTCAGAAAAATGTGACTTCTAGAAATTCCATTGTAATGTTAGCACATGGCGTCTGGAAATTCTGTTACATCTGTATAAGACCTAAAGAGATTAAAAGCTGCATAGCTGGTATATATAATACAGAGAGGAAGTCACTGTATGACAGCAGGACCCAGGTAAGGAAAAGCACATACTATTAGATATAAAGGCAGAAGCCTAATTTGTTGGGGGGGGGGGGGGGGGGGGGGTTGTTTTTTTTTGTATTTGGAACCAGTATTTTACTTCACCTAGGATGAGTGTTCATTGAAAATCTCCTCAAAGACATATGGGTCAGGAACTGTTTTTGTTGTTTTCTGTTTGTGAACTGCAAAGCTATGGTGCCCTTTGCAAGAAATGTATCAAATGGCGTAACCCAATACACATTGTCTGGTTATTTTCTAAATTGAAATAGTCATCATACACATGGGTGGGGTCATACGCAAAAAACACTCATATCATATAACACACGTATTTATCATATAACTCACATTATTATATAACACACGTATTCTTCCAACTCAACACCACACGACCATCGGTAAAAACAGACATAATGAAGCGTTCTTACCTTTGTATAAGTTAATGATCAGCAGATGTGTCAGTCGCTTGAACAGCACAGCTTGGTGTTGTCACTAACTGCTGGGCAGAATAAATGATTTTCTTTTCTATGGGTAAATATCGAGGTTTTCTTCTTATGCATCGGGACGCGGGACATTTGCTAGAAAATCTGGACTGCCCCGACCATATAGGGACTGTTGGCATGCATGCATATATGTTGTATTATGTGTTTGTTGAATTGGAGTTACTTCTTGTTCTGACAGATATGTATTGTTTATGTAACAATATGTATTGAGGCTGCAGGTTACAAAGTAGGTTACTTATTTTAGACACGAGGAGGCGCCTATTCTCTTCTCTTCTCGATTGTCTGTGTGAAATGTATTTGGGAAGTGACGTCAGACGTTTGAAACCCGGACCGGGCGACGGCGGGCTGCTGTTGAGATGTAAACAGTCCAGATATTGCAAGAAAGATACATTTTTTTGTTGTCTAAAGAAAGGATTGTTGTGTGATTGATTTTACGTTTTTGGGTTGTTATTTTTATTTTCTTAATTTTAAAACGTTGTTGGAATTAAAAGGTGGGTTATTGACGTTTTTTTAACTAATCACCGTGGGTAACAAAGAAATAATTTCGACGTTTCATTTGATGGTAAAGGTAACCACTTTGTAATAATTTATTTTGGTTGATTTGTGTAACAGATTTACTTTATTGTAGTTTAGAAGGTACAAATGGCGATTCCTTGTTCTGCCTGGCAGTACTGTAAACTAGCCACAAACCTGGTTACTGTCTTTAAGTAGTTTTTGATGAGAAAGTGAGAATGATACAGTTGTAAATCATGTTTGTTTAATAAACGATTAAAGCACTTATATTCAGATTTGTAAGGAATTTTGACTGACAGAAATGTATAAGCAGTCAGGTTTTGGTCACATGAAAGTATCACTAGATGCGTTCAGTCGAAAGCTTACCTTTGAAATTAACGATATACATAACTTTAATGTTTAGGTCAAATGTTTAAAAAAAAACAACAAAAAAAAAAAAAAAGTTTGTGGGGGGGTATTTCCAGTTAGACAGTAAAGTTAATTGAGAGGGTAAAGATCATCGTTCGTTTACGAAGTATACTGCAGTTGTCACCGGGAGTGTTTTTATGCATGTTGTTTTGTCCAAATTTCTTGTTCTTGTTTATTTAGTTTGATTATACTTTTGTTACCCTGTTAATTAGGCAATTATTAGTACAGTATTCCAAAATGACTGACAACTTTGAAGTGATGACTGAACTTCGGCAAAACCATTTACATGGAGGCCTTTATGCATACACGTCTAGAGGTTCTGGAACGAACTTTATTTTGTATTGCTGTAGTATTATTATTATTGTTGATATGTGTATTTATTTCGTCCAAGAATTGGGGCAGCAATTCTTGAAAAGGTTTCCATCATATTTATTGGAAAACGATTGAGTGCGAACAGCCAATCGGCTTCCAGATCTAGCGAGCACAACATTGTATTTTGCATAGATGCCCGCTGGAACGTTGAAGTGCGTAACTGTGAATTACATTTTTAAATCAATCCGCGCATAACTACTGGCTTTTGCACTTAACATTCTGATCTACAACTAATTTGATAACATAAAACGCTCCAAACATACTTTCTGACGCTGGTCTACAGACAAGCGCAATCATGTCCATGTGACAGGTCAGGACACCGTAATGAAAGCTCAATTCACAGCTACTGGACATGAAATCAACAGGGAAGACACGATTGGTCCACAATTCTGTCATTGGCTGGGTGCACACAACACCCTCCGTCGAAACCAGCCAGTCAAACTCCCAACCCTGTTTCAGTTCTTTCTGCACCAGCCAGTCCACTCCCTGCCTGCTTGAATGACGCCCAACATCCAATAAGTTTCGAGTCACACAATTCTACCCGGACTATTCAACAATTGTACCTGTCCAGATAAATTATAATAAGAAAATGTAAGACCCCAATAAATAAACATGTCAGCAATAATAACGTTTTCTCTACGTATATGTCGTTTTTCCATTCTAATTATGTTAGGGACTATTTTCTTCAGCGGAGTGTTACCTGGCAAAATATCAGAAGTTCAAGATAAATACAGGTTTTTAAAGTTTTTTTTTTTTTTTTTTTTTTTTTAAAGAGAAAATAAGGAAACAAATATTCTCTAATAGCGATAGAGACCTCTTGATGCTGACTCTACAGTGTGGTAGATGACCCTGACTTTTGTTCGCGCCCTCGCCTACGGCTCGGGACGCATAACTCCAATCGCGGTCATCTACCACACAGTAGATCCCGCATCGACGGGCTCTATCGCTTAATTAAAATACCGTAATCTTACAATGTTGAAAGTTCCATTTTCTTCCGTAAAATAATCCCTTTTTAACAAGGAGCTGTTTTGTTCTGTTCTGTAATGGAAAGCAGAGGCCACCAGACTTGTTTGGCTGGTCATACATTTGAAATGTGGACTGCAGTGGTGAAGGCAAGGCCTTTGTTTTGTAAAGTTGTGTCACCCAGTCTCATATAAAAGGCACTTTAAATAAACAATCTCAGACAGGCAGTAGCTGCTCAAGTTTTCTGAAAGATTGGATTAATACAGAACTCCATAAAGTGAACAAAGGTCAGAAAGACATTGTTAAGGCTAAAAATCTAAAGAAAGATTTCACTGTGCTTTATTCCACTGCCTGGTGTAATCTTTTAAAGACCTAGATTAGTATGCATTAGTAAGAAATACAAACAATAAATCCTTAATTAAAAAACATACATACTCACATTTAATAATCTCAGAAATGTTGATAATTAATTTTACACCTATACCATTGTGTTCAGTTGTAATAAATTGCCACAGGATTTTGGCTCACGTTTTCTGAAAAAGTGGAATAATGCAAAACTCCATACAGTAAACAAAGGAACACCAGAATCCAGTTAACTAGGCCTGACATAGATTCAGTTGACTGCAATTTATTTCTTAGATTGCTTCAAGGTTGTTAAATAAAGAATCTGCTTAATGGCAGTTAATCCAAAGTTTGCCCCAATGGCTGCATTTCCTCTGTAAATGGACACAACTGTCTGCTCCTATTCTAAATCCCCACCCACTCCAATGTTACAACATCTGCTATGCTAGTGTGTGCATTTCACTTTTGTTTATTCCAAGGGCATACGATGGAACTAAGCAAAATAATCCAAGAGGCACTGTATGAGTTCATCCGACCCCACATCCCAGACGCAGATATTAGGTAAGACTTTAATTAGCACTTTAAATAACACCCAATTAATGATAACATGTAGGCCTATGACAAGTGTATGTTTAATTCTATTGTTTTCCCATCACTTTTTTTTTTGGCAGTACACTAGATGATGTGGTGCTGTCATACATCACTGGTGTTTTGGAGGACCTTGGAACTCAGGACTGTGTGGAGGAAAACTTTGATGTTGAGATGTTTGTAGAAATGCTGGAGGCTTATGTACCTGGATTTGCTGGAATTGACAGGTAGGGGAACCTTAATTTTAAGTTACAGATACAAAAGGTCTAGTTAAACTGGTACAGCTCAAACAGCTAAGCAGTAGTTTGTTTGAGTGCATATTCAATTTTTACATGATTGTATGGTTAGTCAAAGAATACAATCATGTTTTATGTACAATATTCCTTCTCTTGTATTTTGAGTTACAACTAAACAGTGGCGACTGGTAAACCTTCATATTAATAATACGTGTTTTTGTTCAATATTCTTATCAATAATATTTAGCACAGCGTCAGAACTGTAGGAAATGTCGCCTGATTCATATATGTATTTTGTTCTTTCTATTAAATCAATGATATAATAATGCTGCTATTGTATTTATTTAATTACTTGTATTCTGTTTCTAGTGTCAAAGTATGCGAGATGATGTTTAATCTAGCAGTGGCACTAACTAAAGTCAGGAACAAAGGTAAGGAACATTAGAGTTCGTTCAAAATGCCAATGCATATTTTCTTTCTTACCACATAAAGCTCAATCCCACAAAAATGTAGTCATTTAAAAGGCTCTGACACTGTTATCTGTTTTGTTCAGCACAAGATACAGTGTATAGCTATTAGAGTTGTTTTTCTAGTTAATGAGGTAAACTAATTAAACCGTCAAACAATGTGCAGAGTAGTTACGGTGACACATACGGTTGAATAAATCCATTTTGGTAATTAATGAAAAATGTACTTCTAAATTGCCCTGTATGATAAAAAATGTTGTCCGCCTAACTAGCTTAAAATTAGGTTGTCCCTTTGTCTTTCGTTCAGTGTTTGTAATTGCAGTTACTCAAATGCTTTATTATGGTGTTTAATAACCTTTTAACCCTTTGTGTGGTATGGAGATGC
>NC_054546.1:11595561-11653061 GCF_017654505.1 Polyodon spathula | reverse complement strand
GCTAACTAAACAGATGTACTAATTTAACGATATAGTGCTGGTAATGTAAGATACAATTAAACAGCTTGTAGAGTCTAACGCCAGCCTATGCTGTAGTAACTATTCTGTACATTTGTACTATATTTACTTATTTTGTACTCATGTGCCAGCACAAATATATAACTTTGTCTTTTGAAATGAGTGAATCTTCATTTGCTGTACTTCACTTGATAACCTGCAAAAGAAAATAATATAAAAATCACAGGCACTCAGAAAAACAGCAAACAAAACTTGAAAAGTAATAAAAAGTCAAATGGTTAGTTCATGGTGTTATTTTAACTACAATGAGGGGATAAGTACATGTAACAATACGTAAAATACATTTTTGCAAATAAATATTATTGGGAAAAGGCAATTGGTAGTTTTAAGTAGTAAAAATACAGACAATGATCAATCTTATGTCTTTTTAATATGCTGATTGGTTTATTTTTATTTTTAATGTAAGTAATCAAAGATCAAATGCTAAATAACTACTTTTGTATTTTAGAAAAACAGTTTGAAGACAACTCCTGATGACAAGCTGAAAGCAAGCATTCTTGAAAAGTGAGTGACAGTACCTTCTGTTATCTGGGTGCTACAAGGAATACTAATGCACATAGAATTGTTTCTGTTGACTCTGCATAGATTAATACAAGTTTATAACATGACTAGTTTCATCACGCCATTTGCCAAGTATATATGGAGGTTCTTTTTTGGAATTACACGGAAACATTCTGGATTATGAAACTCGATAGTCTGATTTACTTACCAATTTAGTTGTTATATACAGTATGTGAATTGGGAAATTAAAAAAAAAAAAAAAAAAAACTCAGCAATTTCATTTTTAACTGAAGATGAGAACCCTGTGTAAATGTGTCTGTGCATCAATAAATATACATATATAGTACTTTGTAAAAAAAATACACATTTAGTGTACTTTTCAAGTTCATTCCATGAACTTTATTTTATGACACTGCTTCAGGTACATGTTAGTGGACAACAAAGAAGATAAGACCATTCACAGGCCAGTTAACCCCAAGGAGGTAAGTTTGTTTGTCAAAATTCGACATTGTTTAGGAGATTCAAGATAGATGACTAGCACCATGTTTGTTTTTGTTATGTCCATTTACTGTTTTATTTACCCAATCTTGTCATCCTAGGAAATATCTACATTGATAACACTACAGCATTATTATTACTATTATTATTATTATTTATTATTAGTAGTAGTAGTATTAGTAGTAGTAGTAGTAGCAGCATCTGTAACTATAAAACAGATAAAAATAGCACTACGCTTTAGATTCATATTTCTATCCTGTTTCTAGGCTCCAAAAAAGCTTGTTCGTTATATTGAAAATCAAGTGGTGAGCACTAAGGGAGAACGCTATAAGCAGGTCAAGAAAGAAGAACATGAGGAAATGAAGAAAACTTACGTCAATCTGAAACCTGCTAGAAAGTACAGATTTCATTGACCCTTCCTGAAGGTGAAGACGTTTTGTACACACAATGTGTGTCCTATGAATGAGCCTCCCCTTGTGTGAGCACAGCTGAAAGTGAGCCATATCCTGTTTTGCAACCAAACATGAGGGGTGGGTATTTTACATATCTGTATAGACAATAGCATTGTGTTTGATCTCTGCTTTTACATTCATGTACTAGCTAAATCTTCAGCAGATCCTACATGTATAGGATTGAAATAGATTTAGGTTACCTTTAACAGCTGCCTACATGTTTAGATAATGCACTGAGAATTCTGTCTGAATTATTGGTATTTCTTGTTTTATTTATTTAAATTCTACATTGTTGTTCAAGTTGAAATAACATTTGTAGGGCTTGTAATGGTTTACAAAATGTAACCCTTTAAGAAGTGTATGAACAGTGTTTAACTATAGCAGTTTATGTACATCATTGCTTCAGATTAATTTTGTCTTTTGACTGGCTTTGTAGCTCAATGCTTGGTATCTGAAATGGCACCTAGTGGGCATTATATGGGTTTTAACCATCTTGTTTATCAAAAATATACTTGTAACCTTATGCTATTGCTGTTGTGCTTGTCTTAAGTGTAATGTGATGCACTGAATATTATTAAAACGTGAAATGTAAATTTTATAGATACTGATCGGCATGCAAATAGCTGGTGTAATCACAGCTGCCTTTTGTAAATATTCTATATTTAGTAAGTTTAGTCTTACTTTTTTTGACAAAACAATTGCAACAATAAATGATAAAACATTCAGAATCTTTCTTAGTTTAATATTGTGTTATGGGAGCTTAAGTGCTATGATTTTGATCCAGTAATGTGTATATATAACAGCAGGTAATCAGAAAAGAAAAAAAAAAAGTCTCCTTCCGAGACCACAGGGTCAAATTATTGAACACCGTAACAAGCTTCAAACCCCACAAAGTTTCATTTTGAACTTCCATAATGACCTTCTTCCAGTCCAGGCTGTGGTACAGTGGCTTGCGAAAGTATTGACCCCCCTTGGCATTTTTCCTATTTTGTTGCCTTACAACCTGGAATTAAAATGGATTTTTATTTGGATTTCATGTAATGGACATACACAAAATAGTCCAAATTTGTGAAGTGAAATGAAAAAAATAACTTGTTTAAAAAATTTCTAAAAAATAATTAACGGAAAAGTGGTGCGTGCATATGTATGCCCTTTGCTATTAAGCCTCTAAATAAGATCTGGTGCAACCAATTACCTTCAGAAGTCACATAAGTAGTTAAATAAAGTCCACCTGTGTGCAATGTAAGTGTCACATGATCTGTCACATTATCTCAGTATATATACACCTGTTCTGAAAGGCCCCAGAGTCTGCAACACCACTAAGCAAGTGGCACCACCAAGCAAGCGGCACCATGAAGACCAAGGAGCTCTCCAAACAGTCCAGGGACAAAGTTGTGGAGAAGTACAGATCAGGGTTGGGTTATAAAAAAATATCAGAAACTTTGAACATCCCACAGAGCACCATTAAAGCCATTATTAAAAAATTAAAGAATATGGCACCACAACAAACCTGGAAGGAAAACGCTATGTCTGGCGCAAACCCAACACCTCTTATCACCCCGAGAACACCATCCCCACAGTGAAGCATGGTAGTGGCAGCATCATGCTGTGGGGATGTTTTTCATTGGCAGGGACTGGGAAACTGGTCAGAATTGGAGGAATGATGGATGGAGCTAAATACAGGGAAATTCTTGAGGGAAACCTGTTTCAGTCTTCCAGAGATTTGAGACTGGGACGGAGGTTCACCTTCCAGCAGGACAATGACCCTAAGCATACTGCTAAAGCAACATTCGAGTGGTTTAAGGGGAAACATTTAAATGTCTTGGAATGGCCTAGTCAAAGCCCAGACCTCAATCCAATTGAGAATCTGTGGTATGACTTAAAGATTGCTGTACACCAGCGGAATCCATCCAACCTGAAGGAGCTGGAGCAGTTTTGCCTTGAAGAATGGGCAAAAATCCCAGTGGCTAGATGTGCCAAGCTTATAGATACATACCCCAAGAGACTTGCAACTGTAATTGCTGCAAAAGGTGGCTCTACAAAATATTGACTTTGGGGGGGGTGAATACTTATGCACGCTCAAGTTTTCAGTTTTTTTGTCTTATTTCTCATTTGTTTCACAATAAAAAAATATTTTGCATCTTCAAAGTGGTAGGCATGTTGTGTAAATCAAATGATACAAACCCCCAAAAAATCAATTTTAATTCCAGGTTGTAAGGCAACAAAATAGGAAAAATGCCAAGGGGGAGTCAATACTTTCGCAAGCCACTGTATGTGCTAAAAATGTAATTACGCAAATTCAGTTTGGCACATTCAATTTAGACATGTATCAGATTTCTATTGAAGGACAAAGTTCTTTCTTTGTTGATTAGTAATTACAAACCTTCCTCCAGCTGTTCTGTGCCGCTGCTCATGGCACTTTCTCTTTCGTGCACAGAACATAAAGGGATATCATTTTAAACTGTGGTTATGTCTCAGATGGTTATAAGGCAGCTGTTAAATGTTTTAAAGATAAAAAGTAGAAATTACCGAGAGAATTCTGGTTAGATCTGGAGGTTTATGAAGGGAGCAAATCCAACAACATCCTGCAGCAAAACCAGTGCTCGCTGTAGAGGAGGCTCCACATCTATCTCCACACCTCTCTTCCGGAGCAAACCTAAAGTGGTCTCTGTGATATTGTGGCAATGGTTCACCTTTAGAGATTGAAGCTTAGTACAGTACTCCACTACAGTCCTGGGAAAAGAACAGATACAGACTCAAAAATGGAGAAAGATACAAAAAAAAAAGACTATCGCCATGTAATAATGATTCCAAGTATGCTCACTCTCTATGTATAACCACATGCAGCACAATACAGAAAGGACAGGAGATTTTCTTCATATTGTGAATTTTTAAGCTCTATTATTGCTTGAAGTAATTAGTTCAGGCTTTCTTTGCTGTTTAGTATAACTAATTAGCATTACAATATTTTAAGCTTTGACAGAGTTTTGATAGTCTGACATGTTAGCATTCACAGTCGTTCAATGTATCAGTTATAAAATAACCATATAGGTACTGTAAACCATGATGCTTTTTGTCAAAGACATGAACATTATTCCATGTTTTTTTTTTTTTAAATGATATCCAATAAATGATGAGGAGCGACCAAACGGCTTCCTGTGTCAAGAGAAAGCACATAAAAATGACTCGAGCAGTATAAAACTGATGAAACACCAGATTATTTTTCTATCAGGTTTTCTTGTACAGTCAACACTTGCATATCCAACCCTATTAATTTTTCAGTGACAGTTAAATGAGTGTGACGCATATCTGATTCTTTCGTCTGATTTGACGTGTATGTAGGTGAACACGTTGTAACCTGCCTCTTACCACCCAAACAACCCTGTGCTCTGCGCGCACACACACACACGCATTTTGTACGGAAAGAAAAAATATGATTTGGGTTTGATGAACTGTACAGGAAGATGTTGATTCTTTCATTGAAATTTGTTAGTGCACGAGTTGGTGAAATAACAGCAGGGAACACAAAAAATACAATTTCAAATACATAGCTGAAAGGACGATGTTTTAAAATAAGTAGGCTTCCATGTAGATGTATTGTAGTTGGTTTTGCTGGTACAGTATTATATTTTCAACAGAAGTAGTATTTTAATTCAGAACGATATGATTCTGAATGTCACTTGCCAAAAGAGATGACATGCGGACTGTAATACAGAACATAGTTGTGAAGCAGTATGTAAAATTCCCCATTAAGGACCCAACACAAATTTAAATCAAAATGTTACCCATGCACAGAAATGCTTTTAGAAGATTAAAAAAAAAAAAAAAAAAAATTAAAACAATATTCAAAGTCAGTATTCAAATGTGCAGAATATAGTGCTTGATAAGACCTTAATGTCACAGTTCACTTGCAAATGAAAATGCACAAAAGCTACTAGAGATCTCAGATTTAAAAAAAAAAAAAAATGCATCACATTATATAAAACTGTTTAATGATTAAGTTCTACATTACTGTGCCTTGTCTTATTTGCTTTGTTTTTGGAGGAAGTGCTGTGTAACTGCAGTGCACGATAAAGGCAGACTGATTTCTTTGCCATGCCAAAAAAAAAAAAAAAAAAAAACGTGGGCTGTGATGGTAAAACAACTCAACTGTAACATTTAAGACATGGGCTTTGTATCAGAAAACCGGTGATGAAGTCGGAAATTGCATGTGATGGGTGAGTGCATTGCATTAAATCATATATATATATATATATATATATATATATATATATTATAATATATATATATATAAATATTATATTTTATATATGGGGATTGATTTTATTCTTAATACAAACGCAACTAACAAAATGTATCTGGGTAACGGATATCCGAGTGACTGTGTTGCAGTATGTATTATTTATTATTATTTATAAAAGACAATGTTTTTTTTCCCCCCTCTGTATTGTCCAGTGAAACATATTTAGAATCCTTGTTAAACCATACTACAAGCAGGAGACAGACACATCATCACAATACAGTGTCAGTAGTCAGCAAAAACTTTGACAATACAACCACTTCATCAAATTTAAACTGTAGTTTTTTTAAGATGGAGTCTTTATGGTTATATACAACATGCACTTCTCTTAACACAAACACTATATATTAATACCTGATGGATTCATTCCTGACCCTAAGGCATCCAGTGAGATCCAGGTGCTCCATCTGAGGACAGTTCTTGGCCACCTCCTCTACAGAGACATCGCTGATATTTGCGTTGACTGCCACTGACAACGACTTCAGCTTGTGACACTTCTTGGCCAGGTAGCAGACGGCCTCATCTTTGAGCTGCCGACAGGCAGTCAGGTTGATGAACTCCAGTCCCACGCAGTGGTCTGCCAGGCTGCGGAGGGACAGGCTGTCAACCCACTCACAGTGTGCCAGGGACAGGTGCTTTAGGTGGGCACAGCTGAGAGACACAGCCACCAGGGACTGGCGGCTCAGCCTGGCACATCCGTTCATGTCAATCTGCTGCAGGTGGTGATTCTGACCAATCACAGGAAGCAGCTCTTTGTCTGTAATCCAATTGGAACAATTCTGGAGTGTCAGGTTCTGGAGAACTTTGTTGTCCCTCAGCATGTTGCCAAATGCCTGCTTGGGTATGCAAGGACCAACCTGGAAATATCAGTCTACAATTAGTATTGAGTTAAACATGTGTTACAGTGCAGGGAGTGGGCAAAGAGAAACAGCTTTGTAATTAAGAACATGGTTATGTGCTTCTATTGTGCTGAAGAGACATAGTAGTCCTTGCTTAAGGAGTTTTGCATGTTGGCCTAGGACATGTATTTTCAATAAGCATTGAATTAAAAAAAGGAAGTAACAATAGTTGTGCATTCATGAATCAAATAAGTCAGAGTGCATGTATTTAAAATAACATCACAACCTAATTGTTTAATCAAAGTTATGTATTCCACTAAAAAGTCTTGTTACCTGAGAGAGGTCAAAAGAGCGGCAGTTGGCCAAGTAGACCTGGATGAGGGCTTGAAACTGCTTGCTAACTCTCTGCAAGCTCACTAGGTGGCGCACTGGTAAGAAGCAGAGCACATGTGGCACCAGAACATCCTCCCATGGCAAATCCAAGAGCTGATACCTGTAGCAACAGATGCGAGCTAAGGATCACAGGGTCCACACAGCCTGTTTTGACTTAAAATACACGTAGGAAGATAGTAGGTGGTGAAATGGGATATTAAGGAAAAGCAAAACATTTCAATTCTAGTAGCAACAGCAGAAAATGATGTAGATGCTCAGCTCAGACATTGACCTTGATAAGAATGTGCTAATCGTGGATATACAGTAGTTTTAATTAATTCTAAATATCGCATTGCTTCTCCAAATAAATGCACTACTTTCGACTACGACCTATTTTATGTAACGCAGAATGATGTAATTCAAAGACAGAATGTGTTATTGCTTTACCAGGAGGCTGCAGGTTTGTATGTTGTAACAACATTGCCATAAAACACATTGTGTTCCCCAGATGTTTCTTGTACAACCACAGGACTCACATGATAATTATTTTACAATATATCATGTGTATTTATTAATACAGCGTAAACTTATTAAATCAATGCTATTAACATAATCTGACGTTAAAAAGCAGAATATGTAAGTGCATTGATCCAAAAACCTTATTACCGCATGTCTGCTAGGTTGCGTCTTTTAGTTACCTGCAGCTCGCGTTTAATTCCATCTCAGCTGACAAAGATCACCGGGCTGGATTTTGTACTGTAACACAATGAAAACATACAAGCACCACTTTCCGGATTTGTGTGCATCACTATTTTGGTTCCCAGTGCTGGAGAAACTGCTGCTTTCTGCATGACAGTTCCTGCTCGCCGAACCTTCTAGGTGAATTGCAACGAACTGAAAATACCTTAGTCTCACTAACCGGGGTTTGATACAAAGTTGGGGATCAGCTGGTTAAAACCAAGCACGTGACTGTTGTTTTCAGGGTTTCTGTGGCGGGCGTATTGTAGTGATTGGATACTTTATTAACATCCACCTGGACAACAGTAGTGAACAGAATGTTTTATTTTTTGGCGTACTGGAGATACTGCTGCGGAACTGTGCCAGAAGAAGTTTGTAGTTAAACATCACTTACAGCACTTAAAGTACAGTTCTATAAAGTTATGAAAGTGATCTTATTTGCTGTTACATTTTAGTGGATTCTAACAGCCGGCACCTAGTACGTTCTTAGTTTAGTGACACTAGACCACAATGTATGAGCGCTCTTCCTGGGGTTGTTTACTCATTACTGTGTTGACAATTGCATTCCTGTATATGAAGCCCTGTTGCTGTGTCGTTGTTCGTGTTTATCAAATAAAGCGCTGTTAGTTTACTACTTTTTTTCTTGAACCTTAGACATATTTTAGACATAATGCATGAACTGAACCATGATTGATTAGCTGTTTAAAATTGCATTTTTAATTTATAGATGGTACTGCATAAACATGGCAAAGTGTATAGCGCATGTAGAGTGTATATAGTAAAGCGTATAGTGCATGAGATAGCACATCGAAGTATGGTTAAACATGATGTATATATATATACATATATATATCTATATATATATATATATATATATATATATATATATATATATATATTAGATATTATATATTGAAAATGAATGAACTTCTGCACTAGTCACTGTTCATTGAAATTTATTTAAAAGTACATAAGGTTCATGTATTACAAGCCCGTTATGTTCGCCTTTTTGGAAAGACCTGAACCTTGTATGTGGCTTTGAAATATGTTGGGTTTTTTTTTTTTGTTTTGTTTTTTTTTTGTTTTTTTGTTTGTTTGTTATAACAAAAACTAGATCAGAAATCCCCATGCTGTAGTTTTTTAGATCCTTAGACTAACACTGCAGAACTCCACTGAAACAGATGTTCCAAAAGACAATAATGGCTAGGTTCCTTTAGAGGAAATTGCCTTTCTGTGTCACACGAATATGAAACAATTAATTTAATTTTACAACTTCACCCATTATAATGATTTCTGTAGGTAACTCACCTGACTGTGCTATACCCCTTTTTTTTTTTTTTTTTTTTTTTTTTTTTTTTTAAAGATATGTAACTTAAACCAAACTGTGCTTGAATATGGTAAGGTAAAGGATTGAGTCTTTCCCATTTGGATATGTGTCAGCCTTTCTAAATTGCATACTTCAAACTTAGCCAACAATAGTCCACATGCATAATAACAGTGTACTCATGCAGCTGACATTAAAAAACTCCCCAAGACTTTAATTAGCGTTAGTTCACACATAACTACATTTTATATACTGACACTTAGTAAATCAGAAGTTATGTGAACAAAAGTTCCAATAAAATCTATTATGTTTACTCCATATGGTTAAGTTATCAAACAATGATCTTTTCAGAGCACACAATAGATGCCGACCATTGCTAAGTGTTGTGATCATCATTGGAGTTAATCATAGCAGCCACGATTTGTGTACAGTATCTTGAAAGGAAGAAAGTGCTATTTAGAAAGAAGAAAAACAGATTATATGTCATACCTATCATCAAGAATAGGATTATATGTCATACCTATCATCACAAATAACTGCCCTGGCACTTTATCTCTGTATAGCTGGACAATAGAAGCAGTGAGGCTGACCAATGTGATACAAACCTAAACATGAAGAGGGGAGCTCACTGGGTCATTGAGTATGTGGTTCTGTTGTTCATGATGGCTCTGTCACCAGCAGCTCAGGCTCAGTCCAGGTGCTCTATGCCATCAGGGAAGACTGTCTATGGTTTCACAGTCCAGACCCTGTAAGGTCACGATGTTTCACTGGATCATGTCAGAGACAAGGTTCTGCTCATCAGCAGTGTGGCAACCTTTTGAGGGTCCACAGTTAAGCAGGTAAGCAACCATAACCTGACACACTGTACCATAATAGGTTTGCACTGACATTATCCATAATATTTTACAAGCTATAGTTTTCCTGCTTTTAAATAACTTTGTAGAAGAAACAAGGAATAACTGATTATTTTAATACAAAACTGAAATAGATTTCTGAAAAGAAAAAGTGTTCCTAATGATAATGGTTTCATATAACCTTTACCATATGTTTCAGTGTTTTGAAGTTATGGAATATTATTTGCTTGATGTTTATGTATTTTTAAACAAACCAGTGAGATTTAGAATTACTATAATTGTATATATAGTTATGCAATAATACATTGGATGCAATTCTGCAAAACATCTGTGTAGTTTATTCTGGTTTCGTGTCTTGATTGGGTGTGTTTTTCTTTTTGGATGATTCTTGCCAAATGACAATTTGGAGAGAAAACCTTTGAGAATCTAGTCCATTGTATATCATTTGATTGTGAGCCTTCTTTACATACACTATATTGTTTTGTGATAGAGGATTTTAATTATCAAATATTGATCGAATCAGCGACAACATTGTTCCTCATTCACTTTGTTAATTGCATAAAATGGTATTTCCTAAAATTTTTTTTTTTTTTTTTTTTTAAAGTCAATTACATTTGGCATGTAGTAGTTTATTTCAATATGTATACCATTTTCTTTCTACCATATTCATATTCCAACATTTCAGGCTAATTAATTTTATATAATTGCTAAAACCGTTGCCTGCTTATACCTTAGAATGAATGTCTGTGTATTTGAAGTGCTGTACAATAAATTCTCTGTTTCCTTATTTTAACATGTGTCTATTATTTCCCCCTCCACTGCAGTACTAAACTGAACACACTAATGGAAAAGTTATCTGGGACAACCTTCACTGTTCTTGTCTTCCCCTGTAACCAGTTTGGCCTTCAGGAACCTGGTAAGGGTTGTGTTTTTCAATATCTTCTGCACACTGTCATTTCAATCTAACAGGCCTCGGCTGTTAGAAAATGGGTAGTTACACTGTAGCATGGTTCATTTTGACAGCCAAAAAACGGGTGACAAAAACAAATATGTAAGCTATAGTTGCTAGTCATGAAGTAAAATGACAGGTTAGGAATTGTTGGTAGCATTTCTATAACAATATGCATTATTCCTTTTACTAAAATATTACAGTATTTCAATCTTAACAGAGGAAAACTACGAGACATTAAACATCCCTAAGTATGAAAGACCAGGAGGATGATTTATCCCGAAGTTTCCGATATTTGGAAAGATTGAAGTGAACAGGGCTAAGGAAGACCCACTTTACACTTTTTTAAAGGCAAGTGCTTTGTAAATGATTTTGATGGTATGGCTGGTTTATAAAATACAATGAATCTTCATATTAAGTGACAGGGAATTCACATTAGGTACTGTGCAATTACATAGATATTGTACTAACATTCTCAAAAATAAGTTGTCCCAAAGCTATTGTGCATCCGCTAAGGTTTATCTTGGTACAGTACAATGATACCTCAATGCATTTTTCCATGGTTGATCCCTGCATGATCAGGGGTGAAAACCTTGTGAAAGATACTGAATTATGCCTCAAGCAGTAGTTGAATGGTTTGTAAAGTTGAGTTGTTTTAACATGTTGGTTTCAGTACACTGCAGGAATATTGCCCATTTGTCAGCCCTCTGATTGGAGATCTAGAGAGACTCTACTAGTCCCCCATTTAAGTCAATGACATACGCTGGAACTTTGAACATTTTCTCATCAATGGCAGAGGAGTGCCGATTAAGAGGCAAATGTTTTTTTTTTTTTTAATACATAGTAGAACCGGTCTTGCTTGGAGCATAATTTATCCAGTATAATGCAACTGACCAGTAAAACATAGTGGTGTTTATTCCATTGACCTCAGCTGTGGCACAGCTAAACACAGCCACTGTTTAGATGACTAAACTAGGCCTCTATGTGTATCAGATATATTGCAGTACTCAAGTCTCTCTAGTGTATTTCAATCTGTAACAAAATATGTGAATGCCAGGAGGGTCCTATTTTACAGATTATGATTAAAAAATATAAATATTATATATGTATATATTCTTTCATTCTAATGTGTACTATTTAGACCAATTGAATAGACACCAAGTTATTTAACAGTTTGGTAAAATTGGTATAGCATTGCTTTCCTGAAGAGTGAAGATGCATGGATTGACATGTTTTAGTTTCGCACAAAGTTACTGTGTTGTTAGATTCAAACAACATAATTTGCCCCAAGTCTGACTGTGAGAGCATAGTATGAATGGAATGCCATATCAAATCCTCCACCTCTATACTAGAAAACCAAAGAGAAACTGTTAGGAGATAAAGGAACATGTTTAACAGAACACATCAATGACCCGTACCCAGCTGCACAGACATAATACATACTGTCCTTAATTTTAATTTGCACATTTCTTTTCTACACTGGTGTTTTTGGCAGCTCCAGTCCTATAGGCACAGGTGTGTGGTCCTTATTACGATGACACAGGCGCTCAGTAAGGTCTCTCCAAAGTCATTGTGTTTTCCAATTTCCCCATATTGGGCAACCAAGATTGGTGGTGCTAATCAGTCAAAGATAATCTGTATCTGTAGTTGTAATTAATCACCAAATAAGGTTACCCATAGAAATGGAGATCATAAATATAATAATCATGTTCCTTTTTCTAGGTATGACTTAAATGCTTCTTTTAAAGAGGTGGAAAGTGACATTGAAACTCTTCTGAAAGAAATTTTCAGATAGAACCAGTGGGATTGCCAGTACCTTTGAATACAAAAAAGCCTGCACATTGCAACTTTGGAGATGGAATGATCAATGTTCATTAAATGCTGACAACCGGCTGATCAGTGCCTGATGTCGTGGGAGAGAATACTCTGTGTTTAGTGCATTCAGTCAGCGCATTCAGTCCCATCTGTTTCTATTCAATTGTTTGTTGGCTTCATTTGATCCACGGGAGTCCGTTATAACAATAAAGCAGTCATAAAAATGAAACATTCTTGTTTTTTTTGTTTAGTGATTAAGCTTTTTATTTATGCTTTTTTTTATTGTATTTTTTAGATATTCAACCCACTAAAATTTGAACCATCTCACACACAAATAATGTATTTTCCCATTGCAGCACCAGCAGAACATTAATAGAATTATATTATTATAAAGCGTTGAATCAGTTCAAACATTGCATTTAAGAACTACGTAACAAATTCACAGACATGTTTTCAATACTGTTGCAATCAGTGCACAATGCAGCGTGATCCAAAATCTTTAAGCAACACTTTAGACAAAAAAAAAAACCCACAACCATTTACTCCAACATCATTCTCAAATCAAACCATGCCAGTAAAAAACTAAAGATTAACAATAAATAACCTGTGCAGTATCCTCTTACTGAATCGGCATTTGTCAGAACAATTCATTTAAGGAACTGTGCTAACACTGAAAAGGGCTCAAAACATGCAGATTACATGTTAACATTGCATGTTAAACCAGCGAATGAGGGCTCACAAACTGATGTAAGATGATTCAGTGTAAAAACAACTGAAACAATGAAGAGCCATTTTATTGTAAAAATCTGGCAATTTATTCTCCTACTGTAGCCAAAAGCAAATGGCAGAATGCAGTCTAAAAAGTACATGGGTCAGATGTACTAAATCATTGCTCCAGTTAAAAAAAAAAAAAAAAAAAAGTTGGCGTTATACTTTCTAAAACAAAAAAAATAAAGCTAGGAAGAAACAACTTTGATATTAACACGATAAGAAACCATAAATCATATAAAACAGCATTCACAGTTGTGCTATGTTTTCACTGTACCAGAAGCTGCACTTTGCTTTCACCTCATGGTCTGCTCAGCTCCAACCTCTGAAATTTAAAAGACTTTGAGGGATCTTATCATTTGGTACAGGTATTTCTATTACATTGGAGTCCAAGTCATGCTGCACCAGAATTTATGTGGGAGCACTAAAGGCTTTCAATGAAGTAGACATTTTTTTTTTTTTTTTTTTTTTTTTAAAAAGGGAATACAGCAACAGTATTACACACTTTATACATGCATAACACAAGTTAGTAAGTCACAAAGAACACCTACAGATAACTTCCATCAATTCATGCAGCATGTTTGGTCATGTAGTTAAGTATATATACAATATATATATATATATATATATATATATATATATATATATATATATATATATTATACATATTATATACAATCTACATGTGAGTGTGTTGTGGAACATTTATAAATTCAAGTTGTAAGATTGAACATTCTACTTAAGAGATACAATGTTACTTTGCAGTACTGAAGACCAAATAAATTATTGTGTATGTAAAAGGACCTGTCCAAAAAAAAAAAAAAAAAAAAAAAAAGTACTGCTGATCTTGATTGTCAACTCAAAAGGGCATAAAAAACATATAGAAAGTCATGAACTCTGGTCTTAACTTTGACAACATAACATCGTTCATAAAGCAACTTTTTCTGTGTTCCTACCTTTTGCTCGTTATTTTTTATTTTTTTTGTATTTAAAAGGTTTAGTTTTCTGACTGTTATAATCAAGTGTTCTGTCATTAACATGTGGCATGGGTAACCCCCACCTGACACACTGCTACTTCATCTCCAGGACCAGCTGCTATTGGAATTGCTCAATCATTACACATGTTTCTACAGTGAATGTCTGTTTTGGAGGTTCATAACATAGCTTTAATTTGCACACTTCAAAATAAAAAATATATTACAATATTACAAAAAAAGTAGAAAACAAAAATACTTTAATAAAATGTAGGTGAAAAATAACATGTATTCAGTGTTTTGTTAAAATCATTGAAACAGTGAGCTATGACTTCTGTTAAGATTTAACCAGTCAAATTTGTTGGCACTTAAATACAAACGGGGGGAGGGGATTAAAATCCACATTGCTTTTCCCACAAGTTTAAAATGGCAAAACCAGTTCAATTGTGTGCAGTATATAAACCATAATGCAGGGATAAAATGCTTTGTTAAGATGACACATTCTGACAATGTCCATGTGAGTACATGGGATTTCTTGACCATTGGGCAAGACTATGATAACATGCTTTTCAATTAATACAGTATCGGTAATATGTCAGTTGTTGTTTAAGGAATGGAGTGGTACTAATTTTTGGATACAACGCTTACTTTGCATTTGAATCTGGAGGCGTCCCTTACATCATCCTGTTTGCTCGCTTGAAAGTTTAATTACCTCCCTTTCGGCTTGGAGACACTTAAAAGGGAATATGTTACAATGACTGTAATTGGCCAATTTAGTTTGGTAGCTATGGAAACATTCAAATAGAAGCAGACTAATATGCATATACAGTATAAAATTGAGCCAATGTATAACACAATACATTAACAGTATGCATTGTGACAGTGTATCAGTTACAGAAACACCAAGTAACAAAAAAAAAAAATCAAAGATTTATTAAATTAGCAATTGTATATATCTTAAGTATGAAGAAACAACTAAAAAAGTTAGCAGTACGTTCCTTTAATCTTCAAACACGCAAATGCTGTTTTGTTAACTCCTCAAATACTGTATGTCACAGTTACACATCTTGGTTTAACTCAAACATGAATATTGTAATATTTCTTTAAACCTTCCTTAAATCTTGGGATGCTATCCAGCCCCAGCAGTCTACCTAACACTAGATTTAAAAATAGTGAATTTATAATAAATCATATAGCCTAGTGATGATCATTATTGTATATGAAATTGATCAAACAGGCTCAATTCAATACGAATGAGCTTATATCAATTGTGACTTTGTATGTATGGGCATCCTTAATATTCCCTTGCATTTAATAGGCAGTCAAGTCATTCCTAATTGGAACTTAACAACCACAGAAGCCTGGGAAGCTCACAGTGTTATTATCTTGCAATCCTTTCTTTATGGAAGCTTCCAAGATGTAGGGCCATCAATCTAATCAGTCATACAGAGGAGAGAGGGGTCAAGAAGTTAACAGAACAGACACTACTCTCATGACCAGTGTTATATACCAATCCAACTGGCAAGTGCTTAAAATGTGGGTTTGAGTTATGGCTGGTGTGTTCACCCCTTCTAAATCTACGATCATCCCAGTACATAGTGGTTGACTGGAAAACTTCCCATAGAGATCATGCTGTAGAGAAGAATGGAACCGACAGCTGTTCAACTGGAAATACTTTAACTGATGGTATCTAACAACATTTATGAAACCAGATTTATCCTTTATTTGGTTTGGAAACTTTTTTTCTCATGAGAAGAGGGTACTGTCTCGAAGTTCTAACCTTGGTACGTTTGATACCCCCATAGAGGTCCACTTTAATAAAAGTGGTCTATGTTGTCAAAACTACAGTGTTTTCATTTTTTAAATGTTGAGCAGGACATTCTCATGTACACAAGTGATTAATTAAGTGCTTATTTAAGCTTTGGTGCTAGTAGGGGGGTTGAGAACAGGTAGGAGAGGGTGATTTAACGCTAAGCAATGAAAGTCTAGATGATACACAAAGTTGCAATACAAAATGAAGCTGTCTCAGCAAATATATACACAAGGATTTTAGTGGGCTCAAAAATACATAGCAGATTTTTAAATTGTCTAAATAATTCAACCAGATTCAAACACAGATTAAAAAATCTCCTTAAGAATTTACTTTCAGCATGTTGTCTGAAAAACTGATAAAAAACTAAACAGGATTTGGTATGGTATCTAAATCACATTAACCTACTCACCACAGCTCTCTTCCCTAAGACATGACCCTGGATTTATTTTTGGTCTTTGAGGCAATTGGTGCAACATCTGCCAAGCGTTTAACTTGGCTGAAGTGCTTGTATACCTAGCTAATGAATAAAACCCAGCCTGAAAATAGGTTTCCGTCACTGCAGCTCCAATAACCAAGGGTAGAAACAGCCTTTCTTTCCTTAGGTCTATGTTGTATGGCTAATTATGCAAATGGAAAACCCTGCAAAATCAGGTTACCTATGTCAAAATGTATGAGTCATCAAAAACAAACATATTACTTTACATATTAATTTCCCAACAACAAGCTGAGCTTCTGCAAAAACCAACTGTTTTAAGTCAATCCCATAGACGAATAGTCCAATTCCAAGTTCAGCAACACTGGTTACCAGACAACTATAAGTTTCAACACTGGAGTATATCAATGTTCATTTATGAAATCTCCTCGATGACAGCTATTTTGTTTTTGTGTAGATATAGATACGGGTTGGATCCACAGCAACATCACTGGCAGACGGACAAAGCAAAGTGGAAGATGCTTTCCTACAGTAAGTGTTTGAGTGCTGCCATGCAGAACTAGCTTACAGTTTGCGCACACGTGTGCTGCTGGCTGCTTTCCCTCCAGCAGCTACACATTGTCAAAGTGTACTCAGGTAAGCATTAACTGAAGGCCTGGTCGTACCGCCCTTTGACCATCATGTTTAGTAAAGGACCCACCTGTGGAAAAGGAAGAAACACCACCATGAGTAGAGCCTGACAATTTATTAATGTTTTGTGAAGGAATAGTTTTGTACAAAGATAAAAAAAAAAACCTTCAAGGATAAGTATGACGATAGTGTTAAGAAATAAGCATCCTGAAACATTTGCCATAAATACCTCTTGTGGTTGCCCAAGTGCTTCTCCCAGCATCTTCTCTATATTCCTCATGATAGCCACCTTTTGATGAGCTTTCAGAGGGTACTCTATCCTCTTTGGGGTGGGTGTTCCCTGGGGAAGGGAAAAAAAAAAAAGTTACAGAAACTAACTACACCAAGGAACTCATATGAACTTGCAAGCCCATCAAGCTGCCAGAATAGTGCCATTAAACCACACGGTTAATTCAATATTTTAATACTTAGATTTACTGTAGCGTTTCTGAAAAAAAAAAAAGTGCACTTAAAAGGTAATTTTGTACCACGTGTATCAATTATGTATTACACAAAGCAGACAGACAAAATGTATATGCATTCTAACTTATGTACAAACGTGTAAATCTGAGACACTTAATCTGAATATAAAAGTATTTTAAGCCTACAGGGTTTATGTTCTTTATTTAAAAACTTAACAGCATACCACTACTGACAGCAACTAAAACAAATGATCTGCACAATATTTCCTCCCAATAATCTTAATTGTGGAATCAGGTGTTTTATCTACCACGGGGATGACGTGATGGTATGTGCTTATATCTGGAAAACCACTTATCTTGAGAAAACAAGAAGTCATTTTACTCTGCTTTACCATGATACCAACACCTCATCTGCTTCGCTAATGGCATCTGGTTCTTAAATACCACTTTGCATTATTAATACCTATTAATTCTATCCTATTCTGCATATAGTTTATTTAAAGATTGGCGTTCACTGCATTGGGAATTTACTAATCCCCTCTGAATGAGTGACTACCAGAATGTAAAGTACAGATCCAGAAAGTCTACACTAGTTTTGGAAGGAGCACCTGCAAGTTGTCTGCTATAACCAGCAGTCTGATTCCATCTTTCTCGAAAATTCTGCTGAAGCAGAACAATAAGTCCCTTCATAACAAATATTGTCTTCCGAGGAAATACTGCTGCTGCAGACCACTTGTTTAATGCCTGGCTGGTCTAGCAAAGAATCTTTTACTCTCCAATTATGAAACATCTCTCAGTGACAGTGACATTTAGCACAACAAATGGACTTCGATGGACATGAATGTTTCTGAACAAAATCCATGAGTAAAGCATAATACACTGCTCCACTTTCTAGTTTGAGAGAATGGTGCATGTGTAACTCCCCCCCCCCCCCCACCCCCCCCCACCCCCTCAGGTGGTGCCACTGATTCTCTGACACCAAATGCTATGGTAGTTAAGAGATGATCTTTTTACTTTGTGGGTATAATACCTAGATTCCCCCCTCCCAGCTATGGCTAGGTTTCCATAGAAAAGACCAAAAGGTCCTACCTTATACCAAAAGTTAACCGTGATAGTAATTCCTCCATTGAGTAAGGATTCAATGTGATGCCACCTGAAACAGCAAAAAACAGAACATGAATGATCTAACTGCAAACCAAAAGGCAATAACTCATTCTTGGTATCAAACCAAGGTCCGAAGAATAAACAGATGAGTTAGCCACGTCGTTCACAACAAACTCTTAAAATCGCCTTAAAAACAGAACTTGAAGACCTTTGCATTTTGCTTGCAAGATTTCTGATCTCCTTTCTATGGTTCCTTATTTAAAGGCTGGAAGAGCTCCTTATCTCTTTGCAGCAGCAACATGATGCAAATTACTACCTTTCAGACACAGACTGTAACTTTGCTGAAGAGATAATTATCAGCCTCTGCTGTCCCCTGTGCTGAGCTAAATTTGTTCCTTTCCATCACGCTGGTAATATCCGCAAGTTCGCCACTGATGTTTGCTAAAGTTTCGGGGGATTAATTGTTAGTGACACTCTCTGGAGACCTGACATCTAACCAAGTATTTCTGTACAAACCAGACATGGGTGTTTTCTGAACAAAAACAAAGCTACCCCCAGTTGCAAATTATTAACAGAATGACACCTGATAGGGTCCATATTGAGTCTAAGTGAAGGGTACTGTTGGATTTGGTTTATGAGATGTGAGCTGTAGAAAAAGACTTCACAAAAACATTCAAGCCCTTCTACAGGGGTGCCTGTAGAATAGCCTCTTACCTATATATTAAAGTGCAATTTATTCTGTAATGTATGAACAATAAAGGCTGCTTGATCAAAGACACAAGGATGACAGTGCAAGTGGCCACCAGGCAGAATTGCAGCATTTCAGCACAAACTTCTCTCTATTAGGCAGCTGGTTGGCAACATTTTCTCTGCTTTTTGCTGGTGAAGTCGAGAGCCAATGGATTGGAAGATGGGTTGTCACATTTGAATCAATTTGACAGCTGCTGCATGTGTGGGAGGCTGAGACGACCCACCACAGCTAGGGCTACAGGGAGTTTGTTTTTATTTCACCAATAAGAAATTAAGAAGTTGGGACACATCTATACAGGAATCATATTGGTGATGCTTTTATGAGTTAATAGGAGGGTTAAGTCAAACTGCTAAAAGCATGGACAATTATCTACAACGCAAGACTGAACACCCAGTACTGACTTAACACTCTGGTCCAACAGGAGGCCATATGGTATGTTACCGTTTTAAAGTATTTACAATAACTAACAGACACAAGGTCAAAATGACCATTTACAGACTAGTTTCAGTTTCATTCAGAAGAAACTTTTTTTTTTCAAAAAAAACTCTACAATTACAATATTTGACCACAAGGTGGAGCTCATATTAATATAAAACAAAATGTCAAACAAAGTTTAAAGCTTAAAAACATATTACAAGTAGTTCATTTAATAATCATTTATGTTCAGGAAATGACTAAATAGAGGTAAGTCATTAAGGGTGCAAGGAGATGACGTAATACAGATCCCAGACAAATAATGGCACAGAAGGTAGACAGGAGGTATTGGGGAGCCCTTGAGTTATAATTCACACCCATTCACAAGTTATTACAGTTAAAGCACTTAATTATATGAATTCCAGTGGGTAGATAGGGAAGACTTCTTAAAGAATTAAAGGCATTAAAGTCTACTGTTCAATGAAATGCAGCACAGTGCAATGCAGCACTGCAATCACTTAGTCTAAAGACTTCAGTTTTTTTGATTAAAACATCTTTTGGTAATTTTGCTGCAGATGTGAGGATGAAACCAGAAGACATGTAAATTTGTAACTTGTATTAATAGATGCCCCTTACCAGTACATCGGGATGTAAAGCACATCTCCTGGACCCACCACTGTTTCATAACCCACGACACGTTTGAAATTAGGAAACTTTTCGTAGTCGGGATTTTCAAAATCAACCTAAAATGAAATTGATTAATAAAAAGGCCAGTCAATCAGAACATATATGAAACACACACACATATATACAAGCTTGATTCAACCCACTTGTGACCACTTGTTTCTGTGTAGCTGTGGTTTTCTGCACATGTTGCAATTCCAGGAACTGCTCTGATATGTTGTGATGAAAACTCTCTGCTTTACCATGATTTAGAGCACATTACCAAATACATTCTCATACATTACAGACTAGAGCATTTTTTCGTTTTAATTACGTTCCATTTTTTTTTTTTTTTTTTTATGTCCAGTCAGTGTAGAAACATCAATTGCCACCAACTACCAAACTGAGATCCCCCCTCACCTGACTTTGTCGATCACATGGATGATGCACTGGGAATGGATATAGACATTCAAACTGATCTGGTGGAAAGAGTATACATCGTTTGTAACCTTTTATTTGAGCAAAAAAGTTCTGTTGTTCATCATAGTGTGCCGGGGTCACATTCCCTGCAAGAGAAATTGAATATATCAAAATTAAATCACATTATCAAATACACAATTTACAAAAGTTAGGAAAGTATTTGTATTTTAACTATCCAAAATAAAAAACAAATGACTATGAATATCAATAAAACAGCTAAACATAGTGCTCTTAATAACATTCAAAACAAGGTTTGTTTCTGAATTGTGTGGAAGTACCTGTCCTGTTGTTGAAAAGCTCTAATCCCAACTAGATCTTACAGTGAATAACAAATTGTACAGATAAGTTGGAGAGTTTCTTGGCGAAGTGTACTTTTCTGCTATACCAAGCAAACCAGCAAGCTTAGCACCATAACGGAATCGATCCAGTACCTTCCATGCCTATGAGAAGCAGGTTGGATGTCAGCTGTCCCCAGTTCCGTTTGGCTTGCTGTTTGTTAATCCAGTTCCAGTTAAAACCCAGAAAATCCACCACAATTTTCCGGCCTACTGTGTCATTCAGTGTTTGCTGCAAATATAACCTGAAATTATTGAAAAGTCAGTTATTCATATTATTTTTAAAACATTGCATCAACATTTAAAATAGTAAAAAAAAAAAAAAAAAATTCTGGACCTACACAAATTGTGTAAAGGTCTGAATTGGACTGAAACTGTTTTGGTTGATCTTTGACTGTCTGAACTAATTCTTAAAGAAAACAATAAATGAGGTAGGCCAATGGAGCCAGAAAATATTTGTAGAATATGTACAGTAGGACATGTTGAAATCGATAAGCTGTCCACACATAGGTTTACTTTATAAATGTATTGTACCAATTGCTGTGTAGTCATTTAAATATGTGGGAATGACAAGGATGTGGCCTATTAAACAATTGCTTTTTTTTTTTTGCAGCAGCAGCAGCAGCAGCAGTAGTAACACCAAGACAATGACAATTTAACAAAAACTGTATTTTCAAAAAGAAAACTGGCCACTGTTTATAGAGAGAGACAGAATACAGCCTGTGATCTGTGGGCAGTAAGTTAGGCAGTGAGGCCAAACTATTAAACCAGACAGGACTCTGGGATCTAGATGACCTTGTGAATGCTTAGTCACCACAAAGTATTACAGCAATTTGCTTTGACGAATTGAATTTCATACTCCTCAACACATTCCATAGATCCACAAACACCCGAACTATGGCTCTCAATTTACAGTTATTTATTTATTTGTCTGTATGCATAAATGGATGAAGAGATGGGAACATCATATTGCTGCAGGTTAAAATTAATACAAGATAAACCAAGCTAGCCCTCTCCCTTGTCCAATAGTGGACTCTTTAATTCTAGATTTCCTCCTGTGATAACTCTGCATGGAGAACGACAAGAAACTTTGTTTTCATGAAATAATACTGTCACAATATTAATTTTTGGAGTAGCAAGCCAATCCAGTCTGGTTGTTTAGAAAATTTAATTCCACATTCCATCCATCCTTTTAGTTTAATCATTGCTGTAGCAAATCCAGAAAAAGGATGAAAGCATCTGATTAAGCGCTACTGAAAGGCATTAATTTGCCCACTAGTTTCCAAGAGCAGTAATTACAAACCTGTATAGAAAATAATTCTGTATAATGAAGGTGCAGCGCACCAGCAGGGTAAAGTGATCCAGTCAGGCATAATAGGAGACTGGACTAGTGACAAAGGAAAATGATTATTGGTTAAACCCACCTGGCGGAATTTTATTGGGACTGTTAAGGTCTTCCAGTAAGCATGTGCAATAAAGTGTGTAATTAGTAATTCATCTTGATTTGTATACCGGTACTGGTTTACAGCACATTCTACTTTTCAACCAATGGAAAAGAAAGTTAACCAGTGGCTAAGTAATTTATCAGTATATAGTAGACAGTCGAATCCAAACCTCTGCTGTGTCCTATGAGCCAAACCATATTATCAAAATGAAATGCATGCTAACCCACACAGATGAATTCAAATATTCTGCACAACACCAATCCAACACTTGTTCTATAGATGTGTAGGTCTGGAATATAAAATTACATTTTTACATAAAAAATAAATAAAATATCACTTAAATATATTAAAGAGTAAACAAAGCATTTTAGCAAAGGAAACCCATTAAACTTAACTGGGTGTGGTCCTAACTAGTTTGGATTAGCAAGTCTACTGTAAACGTATGTACACACACACACACACACACACACACACACACACACACACACACACACACACACACACACACACACACACACACACACACACACACACACACACACACACACACACACACACACACACACACACACACACACACACACACACACACACACACACACACACACACACACACCTGCAGCCTGGAGTGGGACAGATACTAGAAGATACCTAAAGTGCCTTGTGGAATTGTGGACCTACAATTGGGTCAAATTGGCAGTGGATTTCAGATACAAATGCGGCACTGTGTCAGTGTGAACGTAACTATGCATACATCGCTGGAAACAAACAGGCAATATCTTCCAATATTGTAGGCATATTATAGCTATATCATGAAATACACATTTATTTGCAAGTACTAAAAGTCAGTAACCACACACTAATTCTGAAAATAGCTATTTTTTTCCTAAGACTGTACACTTTATTTCACTTCCATGTTTCACCCAATTTAACATCTGCTGTTCTGCAAGTCGCTACCAAATCTTGACATTTGTACCTTTCTTCTCCACCCGTTTCTTCTGCCTTGTGCATCTTGTCCACAAATTCTTTGAACTTCATTTCCACTCGCCTTGACTTTGGCATAAAGTTTTCAACGTTTGGTATTTTTTTTTCATCGTAGTACAAGAACTTGTGTGTTTGGGCAATGTACACTGAAAAGTCTCCATCTCCTATGCTTTCTTGCAAGAAGTCTGTGTCCCATTTGAGTGCTGGATAGACAAGGTTGGTGTCTGTTAACACAACCGGTTCCTAGAATAAAAAAATGAATGTTAAGCCCATTTGTTTGCTTATAACTTTATCCCCTTAAATACATGGCAAATAATGAATGCTACACTATTTGTATTTGTTAAAGAAGGCTAACAAAATTGGCTACACTGCTTTCAAATTTTAAACAAAAATTGCCTCCCCCCCCCCCCACATGTAATCACTCTTTACTTTTCCAAATGTATTATTGATATTCTAGAATACACTAGAAAAAAGCAGAGGAAGGTAGACTAAACTATTTTTCAATTCATATTCTAAAAGGTTTGTTCATAGTACGGCTCATTTTGACAGGTAACACAGAAGAATGATGGATACATGACATCTATGACTCACACATCACCAGACAAAAACAAACAGGCTTTTTTTTTTTTTTTTTTTTTTTTTTTTTTTTTTTTTTAATGAAACTGTATCTGGGATAAAAGTTTTCCTGGCGTGAATAAATCAATGAATGAATAATAATAAATTTTACTTTGAATAATAGATGGCTGCCCTCTAAAATGACTTCTTATTTAACCAAAACAAGTAGCAAAAAAAATGTTAATGTTACACTAGACCTAAAAAATAGTTTGCATTATTCGACAGTTCAACAAATTAAATCGTACTACTTCAGTCTATATATCAGACTATCTAGAATTACCCTTTGCACACTAATGACGATGACTGTTCATTTGTGAAGTCATGACCTGTACATTTGTGTCGAGCAGAGCGCTTGTGCTACGTGACTGAGGCAGCGTACTCTTCAGACCACGTGGGTCTGCACTCGCTTTATAAATTCAAGCCAAAACCGCAGTGCAAGAAGCGGAAACGATATACATAAAAACATAGTGTGCCTGTGCCAGTTTTTTTTTTTTTTTTTTTTTTTTTTAATCATTGCCCACCACATATACACATAACGCAAATACCATAATAATGTTGCAATTTATGTAGAAAAAGCAAAAAATAGACAGGAACACACAAAAAAACAAAACCATCAACTGCACCTGTGTGTTCTATACACCAAGCCACTCGAGTCACGCGCTAGTAAAAAAAAAATAAAAAGAAATTTGAGCAATGCATACAAGCTATTTTTTCTCGTAATTAACGTGATTATTTAAACTACTGCAGCCCACAGTCCAGTGCAATGCAATGGGAGAATGACTCATACCCAAGTAATCTCTACGCTACCCTCCACACCACCACACAAACAGTACTAACAGATTGCTGCAGTGGAAAATAATAATACAAAAATAACGATGATGGACTCCAAGTACAGTAGACTGCTTGGAAACATTCGTATGTTATGTTTTCCAGCTAAATACATATTATTTGCAAAAACACCACTTCAGCACCTGTTATGGCAATAAACATGTAACATGCAGTACTAATCCGACCGTGGTATTCCTGGTAAACGCTAACTATGTATATAAACGCTCAAATTATCTAAATGCAATATGGAAATTCAAAATATATTTAATGGAATAGCTTAATCTGATTAAATTTCTAATATAAAATTCCTTAAGACTTTACCAAACAACTATTGTGTTGTCTATTTTAAATCAGCAAAAGGAAATATTAAGACGTATTGTAGGAATGTTTATTATTATTATTATTATTATTATTATTATTATTATTATTATTCAAGTTTCTATTAAAGCAGAGGCATTTACAGCCTTTGAACAAGTTGTATTATTATATATTTCATAAGGATACTAAAGTCCAAGTTTTGCATCACCACAATTTTGCTTCATAAACTCAAATGAAGCCTGCTGAATAATGGCATGTTGACATATTGGATTACATACCGCTTTGAAACCTTAAGAAAAACTAACAAATTAAAATGTGTCATTTTCAAATCTAACATGAAATACTGTACAATTATTATGGTTTCTGGTTGACTTTTGTGATTTTGTAGTTTCTCTGACTACATTTTTTTTTTTTTTTTTTTTTAAACAAATATCTCAATCCTAAAATTTGAGGTGATGCAAAACTTTTAGCCACAGTTGTACAAGCACCAAAGACACCAAACAGTTGTGTGGGTGAAGAGTGTGTTGTCTCCAGTAATTATTTTTTGGAATTGATTTCATTCCACCTTACTTCACAGTATTTCTTAGCTCTTTCCTAATAAGTCCTCAACTGCTGCCAAGTTAAAATGTTGGCAATTAGCCTACTTGATACAGCAATTCAAAACAGCAAAGAAATGAAGGCACAAAACAGCAAAGTATATATATATATATATATATATATATATATATATATATATATATATATATATATTATATATATATTCACACACACACACACACACACACACACACACACACACACACACACACACACACCAACAAGAACTGGAACAGGTGAAAACATAATTGGATGTTTAAGCCATTTTATCCCACTCACCCCCTTACTTATTAAATATTAAATAGCAAGTCGTCTCTGGTGTCTAAAAATGTTACATTTTCTAGAATGAATAGTCCATATTAAAGTACTTCAGTAGTTTTCAATAGTTCAATCACCAAACAATACAATAATCCGTCGCATACCCATCCATCCGCCCCAATTGTTTATCTGCCACAATCAACCTCTTCAGTAACGTTAGTTTATTGAACAGAGAGGATTGTTCAGATATTGTAGTTCCTACCAAAGTTTTCGCACACTTTGTTGTATGTGCTCTGTGCGCTTCCACTGCTGGTAGTGTCACGTTAGTTGTTCACTGTGTTGACTTGAATATGTAAATAAATCCTGTCCACGTCATGGGGCATATCAACTTCAACCTCCGTCTCGATCTCCTGCCTGTCACTCAGCAGCGAATGCACGCACCCACACGGCAGACGGCTACTTTGACCCAAGCATTAATACCCTGTATCTTTCTAAACAAGGGATTTAGGGGAGCTCCCTAATAAAAGCTGAATCTCAAAACAATAATTGTCATTACTACAGCTGTGTATAATGGTATTTAAAACAGGATTCATTTATGCAACTTTTTACATCATTCGCCCTTACTCTGGTCTCACTGCAGTCAGATATGCGACAGATTACTGTACAGTCAAAAGATGTTATCAGGTGCAGTGATATTATCTACTGATCAATACTGTACTATCCAAACAACTTGCTAGCCCTTTTTCCAAAAAATGTTGCAGTTGAGATCCTAAACTGTTCTGCTGCTGCACCTAAATCTGCATTTCAAGTCTTCTGGTGTATTTGAGTGCACAGAAGGTTAATTTCAAATTTACATGAAATAACAGAACAGTTGCTCTAGCATTGCACTCCGGTACCTTACCACTGGAATGTATTAAATTAATTTGAACTGCAGCCATTCTAAACACCACCAGTGTTTACCAGTAATAAAGACAAACAAGGTTATGAAAACCAAACACTAAATTCCTGTCTGGATGATGTACACAAAGATAAAGATTTCTGCTACCTGTGTTTTTCACCTCTCTGGCACTACTACATTTAACTGTTCCCACATATCACACATCGCCTCATTTATCCTGCACAAAACTAACACCTTGTCTGAACACCAAACAACAACATGATTAATTGTATTTATCCAAACTACAATTCCTAAATAGAATACTTGACAGGAAGCAGCTGGAAATGAAGAACAGTCCGCTCATGTGGCCCACAAGGCTGGGATACATTTGTCAATTTCAAGAGGTTTCATTTGTGAGGTGTAGATTCTTCATCTGTTAGAAAGTCATTATACTATATAGCTTTAGAGTAATGTGGTGCTAGTGAGAGAGAGTGTGTGAGTGCGTCTGGGGTGGGGTGTGAGTGTGTGTGGGGTGGGGTGTGAGTGTGTGTGGGGTGGGGTGGGGGGGGTGGTATAGAGACATTCAGTTAAAAGGCTGGCAGTTTTAATGCAATCCCCGAACCTTTGCCATGTCTAAATTCCGATGTATAAATAATCTGACCAATAACAAGTCTTTAAAAATGTATTCAAAATAGTGACGGACCATTACTGTGGATTACGAATAACAAACTATATTTCAATCAGTTAAATACAGAACAGAACGCTAACTATGCAAAACGTACTCATGTGCCGTTTATCTAAACTACGTAAATAAGGCTGAAATTCACTTAAAGCTGAAAAGTTTCTATTTTTATTAATTAAATAACAGGACATTGCAAAACGGTATATGCTTTCATTCATGGTAAATATTTTCTAGACATGCAGTCATAACACAGTTATTGCGTTAAACATATCAACGAGTAACACAAGCCATATTTCCAAAACAGTACCACATATGCTAAAATACCTCATTGTCTATAAGCCTCTCAGCCCAAGGGTCGGTATGGGAGAGCCTGGGTATTGGCCGGGTCTGGAAAGGGTACTTGCGGAGCTGAGACTCGCTCCAACCCGGACACTGGACCTCTGAAAATTCGGTGCCCGCCTCGGTACGCGATGGTTCTCCTTCAGCCATTGCAGTTGCATGCACACGGTATGCTTTCTTTAAACTGAAACAGTTTTTACAATCTGGAAAGTGGGTGTTTTTTTGTTGTTGTTTTGTTTTATTAGTTTTTTTGCCTCTGATGTTACGTTAATGTTATCTGAAACATACCAAAAGATACTTCTGTCTAACAGTTCAGAACATGTTTCCACGGCTGGAGCGCCAATTAAGGACAACCGAACACTATAAACACACAAAACCCAACTGACGAGCGAGCGCCTATAAGTTTAAAGAAAACACACAGCAGCGTTGTCAGGCAACACACGTTACTAACAGTATAGCGACACTAAGAGGTGCGACGGTATAATTGCATGTAAAAAATGCACATTGCGAAGGTTAGGATAGGCTTACTCAGTTTGTAAATAAACCACTTTTTTCCCCCCCATTTTTAAATTTATGGTACCCGCTTTGCTTTTTTAAAAATTATTATTATTATTATTATTATTATTATTATTATTATTATTATTTTGAATGCCCTTAGTTTAAAAAAATATCTTTAGTGTATTTGTGAATTGTTTACGGTGTCAAAATACCATATAGTATTACAAAAAAATAAAAAATAAAAACCTTTTAACTCCTAAGGACAGCAACACCATGACAGACATATTGTCATGCGCTTCCCTTAGTCTAAATAAAATAATTTCACAGCAAAAATGAGTTGAGCCACCTGCGCTTTTACGCATCGGCGCAGGCGTATGGCGTATTTCGTACCAGTCTGTGAGAGAAGTCAATATGGCTGCTCTTGGTGGGCGATGGGTTTGGACTTTTTCCAAGGGGAAAGGGACGGGGATAACAGCCCTTATGTCGGTGACTAGGGCAGGTCAGCTTTTTTTTTTTTTTACACATATATATATATAGTTTCAGTCACATAATTTATGTTAGAATGTTGGTAATGTTTTACTGTGCAATGAGGGTCACTGTAGTACTACTCAGTAACTGAAGCAGTAACCTTGGGACGGTTAACAATAACAAAAACCTAAATCATTTTTAACAATATGTTTTAGCTAACTAGCCGTGTTGAAAAATAACTATTAAGAAACAATAAGCATTCCATTTAAAGAAGTCAAGCAAGTCACTTAACTTTCTAATGCTCCGTCTTTGGAATGAGACGTTATTGTAAATGACTGCAGCTGATGCATAGTTCACATACCCTAGTGTTGTATCTTCTAGTGCTTTATGATGGTGGTCCACTGTGAAAAGCGCTATATAAAAATTAAGATTGTTATTTGTGTTAATCTGGCTGTACAATACTTGTTGGATGTTGATTGCAACATACTGCTCACGGTTTACAGTCGTAGATTAAAAGCAAACACGCAATTGATTGAAAAATAAAAACATGAAAATAATAACAACCTTAAAATAATATTACATTCCAGCTATATTGTATTGTAAAGTTTGGATTTTTAAATTTGGGTAAAATCTGTAAACTCAATCTAGTAGTCTGTTCAAGATAACACAGAGATGGAAACATACACTCACACTAAAGGTTTGCCATTCTTTTTTTTTTTTTTTTTTTTTTTTTTTTTTTTACAGTAAACATAATGATCATACCTGATCAATCAACCCTTGGAGTTACACCATACAAAAAGTCACGTCGGACTGCAAACTGCCATGCAGTGGGAGTCTTTTTTTTCCCCATTTCTGGTACATGAAAATAAACACTATGTATTCTGTCATCTTCACTTTTACAGCCTCTGGAATTTCTAAGGATATGCTACCAGGACCTTATCCAAAGACACCTGAAGAAAGAGCAGCTGCTGCCAAGAAGTACAATATGAGGGTGGAAGACTACGAACCATACCCTGATGAGGGAAGAGGGTATGTTCTTTTGAGAACCATTTAAATAAATGTTGTAAAGATGGAGCTGTGGGATGCTAGTAATAGAACATTGTAACTATTCATCTGAAGGAATACTACTTTAGAAAATACTACTGCCTCTCTACTGTCATTACTGTATCTAGTACAGGTTTAAGGTATTTATCAAAAGGCTTTACCCACTTACACCAGGCACCATGATCGCCTAGCTGAAGGAGCTGCCACATGCTGTATTGGCATTGCCTGATATTTGTTGGAAAGCAGTACTTGTAATTATATCATGAACCACAGTAAATAGTCAGTCATCTTGTTCTACAGCTATGGTGACTACCCAATGCTCCCAGCTAAGTCACAACATGAGAGAGACCCCTGGTATTCCTGGGACCACCCAGACCTGAGGAAGAACTGGGGAGAGCCGGTATGAATTAGCTTATTTTATTTCGCCGCATGGCATCTTAAGAGGTTCAACCTTTGTGTTAACTATTAAATATTCCTATTTGTATTACCAGATGCCTAATGAATGTATCGCATACAGTGGCTTGTGAAAGTATTGACCCCCCCTTGGCATTTTTCCTATTTTGTTGCCTTACAACCTGGAATTAAAATTGATTTTTTGGGGGTTTGTATCATTTGATTTACACAACATGCCTACCACTTTGAAGATGCAAAATATTTTTTTATTGTGAAACAAACGAGAAATAAGACAAAAAAACTGAAAACTTGAGCATGCATAAGTATTCACCCCCCCCAAAGTCAATATTTTGTAGAGCCACCTTTTGCAGCAATTACAGTTGCAAGTCTCTTGGGGTATGTATCTATAAGCTTGGCACATCTAGCCACTGGGATTTTTGCCCATTCTTCAAGGCAAAACTGCTCCAGCTCCTTCAAGTTGGATGGGTTCCGCTGGTGTACAGCAATCTTTAAGTCATACCACAGATTCTCAATTGGATTGAGGTCTGGGCTTTGACTAGGTCATTCCAAGTCATTTAAATGTTTCCCCTTAAACCACTCGAATGTTGCTTTAGCAGTATGCTTAGGGTCATTGTCCTGCTGGAAGGTGAACCTCCGTCCCCGTCTCAAATCTCTGGAAGACTGAAACAGGTTTCCCTCAAGAATTTCCCTGTATTTAGCTCCATCCATCATTCCTCCAATTCTGACCAGTTTCCCAGTCCCGATGAAAAACATCCCCACAGCATGATGCTGCCACCACCATGCTTCACTGTGGGGATGGTGTTCTCGGGGTGATGAGAGGTGTTGGGTTTGCGCCAGACATAGCGTTTTCCTTGATGGCCAAAAAGCTCAATTTTAGTCTCATCTGACCAGAGTACCTTCTTCAATATGTTTGGGGAGTCTCCCACAAGCCTTTTGGTGAACCAAACGTGTTTGCTTATTTTGTTCTTTAAGCAATGGCTTTTTTCTGGCCACTGTTCCGTAAAGCCCAGCTCTGTGGAGTGTACGGCTTAAAGTTGTCCTATGGACAGATACTCCAATCTCCGCTGTGGAGCTTTGCAGCTCCTTCAGGGTTATCTTTGGTCTCTTTGTTGCCTCTCTGATTAATGCCCTCCTTGCCTGGTCCTTGAGTTTTGGTGGGTGGCCCTCTTTTGCCAGGTTTGCTGTGGTGCCATATTCTTTCAATTTTTTAATAATGGCTTTAATGGTGCTCTGTGGGATGTTCAAAGTTTCTGATATTTTTTTATAACCCAACCCTGATCTGTACTTCTCCACAACTTTGTCCCTGGACTGTTTGGAGAGCTCCTTGGTCTTCATGGTGCCACTTGCTTGGTGGTGCCACTTGCTTAGTGGTGTTGCAGACTCTGGGGCCTTTCAGAACAGGTGTATATATACTGAGATAATGTGACAGATCATGTGACACTTACATTGCACACAGGTGGACTTTATTTAACTACTTATGTGACTTCTGAAGGTAATTGGTTGCACCAGATCTTATTTAGAGGCTTAATAGCAAAGGGGGTGAATACATATGCACGCACCACTTTTCCGTTATTTATTTTTTAGAATTTTTTTAAACAAGTTATTTTTTTCATTTCACTTCACCAATTTGGACTATTTTGTGTATGTCCATTACATGAAATCCAAATAAAAATCCATTTTAATTCCAGGTTGTAAGGCAACAAAATAGGAAAAATGCCAAGGTGGGTCAATACTTTCGCAAGCCACTGTATGTATAGGTAGGTTACATTTGTAACATATATATATACATATGTTCAACACATTCATTAGGCGTCCAGTAATACACTCATGTCGTAACTTGAAAAAAGAACATTTACTGTGGAAAACAAAATTATAATGTTTGATATTCTTTAGCAAACTAGTTTGATTATAGAAACCAACTGGTCACTTAATGTGCTTGGGGTTAATGTTGGCTTTCCTCCTAGATGCACTGGGATTTCGACATGTTCATCAGGAACCGAGTGGATACATCTCCCAGCCCCGTCCCTTGGAATACAATGTGCAAACACTTGTTTGGGTTTGTTGGAGTTATGCTCTTAATGTTCTGGCTTGGGGAAACATTCCCAGCCTACCAGCCTGTGGTAAGTTTAAAAGGAAATTATTTTCTTAAGGATATATTTTAAGCAAATTTTCCAGCTGTTTCCTTGAGCAATCAGAATGTATTATTATTATTTTTTTTTTTTATAAAAATATTTAGATCACTGTTTCTTAAAATGAAGAGTTATTATTGCACACGTTTACTGTTCCTTTCAATCCTGAGGGAAAATATTAGTGTACAAAATTAAAACCTCAAAAACAAATATTGAGAGAGCTGTGCTAAGTTGATGCTTTCCTTACAATTATGACAGTAGGGTTGGTACAGAATGAAAATTTTAAAGCATTCTTCTGTTTACATATACTTGGCACCTGCTAATGTGCATAAGAAATACATCAGTAAGAAATACCAGTAAAGAGTAATGTGGTATTTCTTACTAGAATTACCACTAAGGGAATAGTGTTTCAGGGGGACAGGTTAATGATGTACCAGATTTACAATACTTGAAAGGATACAAATTATTCTAAGAGCATATTTAGACCACAGGGTGCCTTAAACTTCTGACTGAAACAAAAAATGATTTACAGTGAATCAAAACAAGAACAATATTTAGGATCACTCTGATATATTAAGATAACTGGTGTTTCATACATATATCTATTTAAATTTGCAAATCAGTGAACATGCTAAGAATTAAAAATGTTTTTCTTTGACAGGCTCCCAAACAGTATCCCTATAATAACCTGCATCTCGAAAGAGGAGGTGACCCCAACAAACAGCCTGTAGAAGAGAAACATTATGAAATCTAACAGTGGTATATTAAACTGAGTAATTGTGATGCTTAGTGTTGTTATGTTGTCTATATTCACAAGTCCGTAATTCTAATAAAAATGTCACTTGGACCACGAGCTACTGTAATTATGTATAGACTCTTGTATTCTCTGCTGTCTATCATAAAAGTTTCCAAGAGCTATTTGTGTTTCTAAATAAACCAAAGGGCCAAATTAGCCCCAATAGCTTCTGGTTCACCTTTGTTCTTTCTTTTTTGTTTGGTATCACATTAAATAATTTATAATAGCCAATATCAGTTAGTTTTATTGAGTGATACATGTATGGGTTATAGACACTTGAACTGCAAATTGTGTTTGTAATACTGTGAGATAGGTGGATCATTTGGAAAATGTATTCAATTAGTTAAAATATTAATCCAGAGCGGAGTAGCTGTGAGGAGTCATACACACACAAAAAAAATACTCATTGTCATATAATAGACGTATCCCCCCCAACTCAACACGACACGACCATCATGATAGTAACAGTAGACACTATGAAGCGTTCTAACTTTTGTATAAGTTAGTGATCATCAGATGTGTCAGCCGCATGAATAGCACCGAGTGTGTTTTTCATGAACTATGCAGAATATATATATGCAGAATATATATATATATATATATATATATATATATATATATATATATATATATATATATATATATTTTTTTCTATGGGTAAATATCGGGACGCAGGACATTTGCTAGGAAATCGAGACTGTCCCGACCATATAGGGACTGTTGGCATATGCCACAAATGGAGTTTGGGTTCAAAACAAGGTAACGAATTGCTTAGAAAAAGTTTTTCAAAATGTCATGCTGTTTTTTTTATTATTATTTTTATTTTTTTAAAGAAGAAAAAAAAACATTTACAAATTATTAATAAATGTAGGCAATCGAATGGCCATTCTGAGACATTAATCTCCAAGGTTTTCACATCCATAACAAAATGAAGCATATGTAGCAAATTATGGTTTAAAATGGTCTAAAAAATGTTTATCAATCAGTTCCTTATTACCAGACATATCAAGTCTACATTTTTTTTTTTTTTTTGCTCCCTTGTTCTGGTTCCAGCAAGTAGTCAGTCTTACTCTGATTCTGCTGAAATGGTTTTTGAGGGTGTTTTTGCCACGTCGGCCGCCGTAGCGCTGAAAGACTACACATCCCATCCCAAACAGGGATAATATTAACATTTGTATGTATAAAATAATCAGAATTTGAGATACACAGTACACCGAATACAACGGTACGTATTTTATTACTGGCAGAAACTTTGTTGAGTATAAAGTGAGTTATAGTGAATTGAGAAACGAACATTCAAATGATTGAAACGTGTAACAGAGAAAACAAGTGGCTGGTCCTGTGGTACTTGCACTTTTTAATATACATATTGTGAGAAATGTGTATTAATGGAATTGTTTACGATAATAATAGTAATTCTCCATGCAAGTATTCTGCAAAACAAATATTAATAATTCACTTAATTCACTGCAACAATGTGTTAAAATCAGTTGTTTCGGGCCTTTAATAACACATTTTAGTTCATGCAGTCTTAATAAATTATTAGTACGTTGATTATTAAGTAAAGACACTTTCTTAAAAGAAGTTTAAGTAGTGGAAACTGACAAAACACTCTTTAGAAGATAAGAACGTGTATGTGAATAAGTGTGTATAAAAATGCCTAGACATTTGTGTCTAATATATATATATATATATATATATATATATATATATATATATATATATATATATATATAGTAGAATATCTTATCTAATTAGTATGTTTAACTAACAGAATTCAGAGGCACGACAAAGGTTCCAGCTGTTTCAGCTGGAAACGGATGACCTTGTCTAACACACATACGCCACACTAGTCATGGCGATTTCTGATGCCATAATACTGCGTATAGCTGAAGTACTGTATGGAGTCGTAATAGGCTATACTTTTATTTAAATACTGTGTACATGCTAATAGTGACGTGACACGTGCTAGGTATTCCAGTAAATATAAGTAGTTAATTAACAAACGAGATTAGATGTTGATAAATGTCACACTCGAACCAAACTGTATGAGAGAGGTATAGTCACACGTATTTTAGTTGTTGGAATTCTTAATGTTTGTCAATTTTCATTTGTCAACACATAAAATCAGAAGTGAGGGATGTGTCTCATATTTCATTTGGTGTTAAATCAGCAGAATACTGTGAATCTTATGTTGTACTTTTTGCATTTCCCAGGTCAATGCTACGTCCTAATATAACAAAGCTAAGATTTTTTATTTATTTTTCTAACATTATTTATTTTCAGCACACCCACAATGAAGCTAAAAGAAATTCAGAGAACAGCCAATCAGGCATGGAGCCCTGCATCCCAGCATCCTACCTACTTAGCAACAGGTATTAAAAATAAATAAAGAATTAAATAAATAAGCAAGAAAACTCAGTTTGACACAGTGTTTAGTTAACCAAGGTTGACTGCAGTGTGTATATGGATATGGATTTAAGTGTTTTTTTTTTTTTTTTTTTTTATTTATATCACATTCTTCTTCAAGGTACATCTGCCCAACAGCTAGATGCATCTTTTAGTACAAGTGCGGCCCTGGAGATTTTTGAACTGGATTTCTCAGATCCTTCACTAGACATGAAGTTAAGCGGTTCCCTTTCAACCACAAACAGGTCAGTAGTTGTTTTTAGAGCTAACACTTCTTGTATTTGGATACCAGGTAAGGCACTGAAAAGGAAGGAGGATGCAAAATATTAAAATTGAAGTTACTTTATGCCACAATCTCACAATGTATATTTCATTTTTCAGTGTGTTGCAGCAACATTAAAAATACAGAACAATTTTTTTCTCATTGTGGGGGGCCATATATATATATATATATATATATATAGTAATATATATATATATATATATATAGATATATATATAATAAATATATATATTAATATATATATATATATATATATATATATATTATCAGTGACTACAGTGTAGTACATAACAAATGTACCATTTTCATTGAAAAGTAGTCAATGTGGTATTTTTAATTTGTGCACTGGATCCAGACAGCTTAAAAGCCAATCAAATTAGTACTATGTATGTGTGCTTTTAATAAAGGTAGATTGTAAAATTAAGTTAATACATTTTTTTTTTTTTTTTTTTTTTGCTTTTTGTTTTTAATATGTGTGATTTGTATTTCTCCCCTATAGGTTTCACAGCCTGATCTGGGTGAATTTCGGCGCAGTCACAGCAGGATCCTCAGGGATGCTTGTGGGTGGGGGTGACAATGGAGCTGTCACTCTGTACAATCCAACACAAATACTGGCTTCAGAAAAAGAGGCCATCGTAGGACAAAGTGAGAAGCATACAGGCCCTGTCCGGGCCCTTGACTTCAACCCCTTTAAGGTGTGACTACAGCTGAGATCTTTGCCTAGTTTATCTAATGTCTAATACCCCCCACCACTTTAAAAACACACACACACAAATGTTGTATCTCACTTCTGTCAGAAAACTGTAGCCTTTCTTACCAAAATCAAAAAATGTGTTTTTTCATAAGCCTGTTTTTATAAAACCTTATTTGGTCGAATAAACTGCTTTTAATGAGCTGACAGTGCAATGCCATAAGAGAAAACAGAATACTAACTTATAACATTGTTAAAATGATTGTAGAACTTGTCATTTTAATATGTTTTTACCTTTTTTAAGAGTAACCTTTTGGCCTCTGGAGCCAATGATTCAGAGATCTATATCTGGGACTTGAATAACTTTTGTAATCCAATGACACCAGGGGCAAAGTCACAAGTAAGTACTTTTTTTTTTTTTTTCCCCAGTCACTGTTAGTGTATAGTGCTAGTTCCAAATCAGTCGGATAATTTATAATGCAAGCAGATATTTTGATGTCTGAGAATAATAATTACACCATGTAAACGTATTGTGGTAGTATGCAAATATTATGAAAATGGGGGAAAAAAAAAACTTATTTCAGAGCTTGGTGAATCTTTTGTGAGACTGATTAAACATGTAAACAGTAAAGGAAACACCAGTCGTCCAATGGGGTCCAAACCAAACCACATTATCATGTTAAGTAAAGACATATAGGCAGATTTTTCTAGGGTTTAAATGTATGGCATACAAAACAGTCATGTGTGTCTGCTTACACAGAGAGGCACTGGCACAATTCAGCAGGAGTGTGGATCTGCCTGAACAGTTTTTGCCATTAGATTCTGTGTTAAATTTGCCAGTAAAGGGTAAAATCACATAATTTCAGGAATATTATATATATATATATATATATATATATATATATATATATATATATATATATATATATATATATATATATATATATATATATATAGACACAATGTAGTTTTTTAAAAAAATACACAAAAAATGTTCTATTTGCCTGGTCTTCAAGTGTGACAAGATAGTAAATCCAACATATGATATTTGCAAGGGTTATTTTATCTCCTTTTGTAGCCTCTTGAAGATGTCAGTGTTGTTGCCTGGAATAGGCAGGTGCAGCACATCCTTGCTTCGGCTCACCCCAGTGGTAAGGCAGTTGTGTGGGACCTGAGAAAAAATGAACCCATCATTAAAATCAGTGATCACAGCAACAGAGTAAGTTCAAATGATAAATGGATTAGAATCCATGCCAATTTATATTGATTTAAGTTTTGTGGAGGTGATGGTGCTATTGTTTTGACATTATTTGTGGGCACCAGAATCTGCCAACAAAAGTTTAAGTTTTCTTTTCTGGATTTTACGTAATCGGTGCCATGTGGTGACAACATGCACACAACTCTGTGTTTGAGGTTTGCAAATGGGCTCTGGAAATAGTTACATATTTCAAATGAAACACACCATGCCACAGTGTGGCGCTACTTTGCCTTGAAACATGTCATGAGGTGGTAGAAAGTGAAGATTGTTTGTTGTATTTAAGTGGTGGTGTTTCCAGTTTGTTTGAGTTTTATCCATGCTTGTCTGCAGATGCATTGCTCTGGGATGTTGTGGCACCCTGAAGTGGCCACTCAGCTGGTGCTGGCATCAGAAGATGATCGCCTTCCAGTAGTCCAGATATGGGACCTGCGGTTTGCCTCTTCTCCTCTAAAATTGCTGGAGAACCACACAAGGTAAAGAGCAAATAGTTAATCCATTGACATCATTAACAATGACACACATTGCAAAAAGGCTAACAACGCTTATAACAAATGCTTAACCTCAATCTTTAACACTGATCAGCAGGGAAAAGTAAAATGTATGAAAGTCTAATTTTGTATCTTTTCAGAGGGATTCTGTCTATTTCCTGGAGCCAGGCTGACCCAGAGCTGCTGCTCAGTAGTGCTAAAGACAACAGGATTTTGTGCTGGAATCCAGGAACAGGAGAGGTGGGTCAGTTGATACTTGAAAACCTATTTTACTAGCAATTAAATTTCCATGTGAATGTTTTATCATTCATTTTTTGTAAGAATATGTAACATATTTTCTGAAGTTGAGTCCTATTATTTAGTGCCAATTGCTTTTTTTGATTGAAGTTCTATTCTTGACTATCATGTCATTTATTTCAGGTGATTTATGAGTTGCCAACAAGCAGCCAGTGGTGCTTCGATGTCCAGTGGTGTCCCAGGAATCCTGCCATTCTCTCTGCTGCCTCATTTGATGGTCGGATAAGCATTTACTCAGTAATGGGAGGAAGCCTAGATGCTCAAGGACAAGGCCATGTTGATAAGGTACACTTCACATCATTGTTTTTTGTTGTATTTTTCAATGAAAAGAAAAAAACTTTGAGTCAATGATATACCTCCATCCTGGGACAAAAATAAGTGCATTGGTTTCCCTTTTACGGATTTGAGCTAGTGATAAACCATTGATGGAAATAAGAATCCTATTGTAAAGCAGTTTCACCCATCCCAGGTTTTAATATGTGCTTGATTAGCCACAGTGTATAGGTAACAAGCTCTGGTGTATCTCTCTTCTTAAACTTTTTATTAAAACCAGGAATGGATCAAACTGCTAGTCTTATTTCCATCCCTGTAAACTTTTGCACAAGATATTTTTGTCAGTACCTATTACCTGCGAGCAGTTCCAGTTTTGACAAATGAGAGTGGTGACTAAAATGACAGAAGTATGTGAAGTATTAAGTATATTTATCCCTTCCGGTCAATTTATTCAGTGCTTGTCAGGCCCGTCAGGTCCAATTTATTTTAAACACAGTGTTTAAAATATGTTTTTTTCAGAATAAAACAGGTTTAAAAGGGACTGCATAGCCAAAGGACACTCAGTACTACATCTCCAGCCCTTGTTCACTGTATTTTTCACATACCTGTTCATAGTTGTGCGTACTGATAAATCCTCTCCTGATCACTCATTATCACCAAACTCTTCAATAATGTGATCCAAGTCATCATTTTATTACTGTAACATCTCAGATAGGCCCCCCCTTTTTTTCGGTCTCTCTCTGCCATTGAAAGGTTTTCTTGTCTTTTTCCGGAGAAAAAAAAACGAATAGAGACCTGTGCTTGACTACTTTTTGAGGATGTCGGACAGGGTCCAACATCGGACTGGAAAGGGAAAATTGTTATGTCAGACCAGGACATAGGACCACAAAGGGTTAAGTAACCTCTACAACAGTATATGTTTTTGTGACTGTTTACATTATTTGGATTTCCATGACCTTCCCTGATCCTTTTGAGTATAGTTTGATTTGCAAATTGTTTGACTAAAGTGTCTCAGATTTCATGATAGTACTGCTTTTATTCTTCTTTTTCTCTGTTCGTTATCAACAGAGACACAAAGCAGGGCTATTGGTCAAACTTCAACTAAAAATAAGAATACCAACACAGTATAAAACATTTTTAAATTCGTGTTTTCACAGAATTAAAAATCTCTCTTTGTGGTGAATAGGAGATTAATTTCTAGTAGTGTGATCTGTTCATTTGGCAAAAAATAAAAAATAAATAAATAATAATTCTTCCATGGGACAGCTTTGGATAAAAGAATGAACAAGACCCATAAACATCTGTCTGCTATGGAGTTTAAAATAATGCTTCTATGTTAATTAGAAAAGGGGTTGTATCCCCTTTTGTCATTTTTGTTCTTCCCAGTAATTAATCTCTGAAAGCTTAAAGAATGAGTTACAGCTCTTAAACTGATATGGTGTCTGAAGTATTTTAATTAAACTTGTGTAGCCAATGCTCATGCAATTTCCTTGTGGAGTATGATATGAAAAAATCATATTCCATTGTCCATTTGATAGTTGATTGCACACATTATTATACTGTTTTAATTAACGTGTGCAGATGTCTTCCTCGTTTGATGCCATGGACCCTTTTGGAACTGGGCAGTCCCTCCCTCCTCTACAGGTTCCTCAGAAGGTGGCCAAGACAAAAGTCATTCTTCCTCTTAAAAAGCCTCCTAAATGGATCAGGAGGCCTGTGGGGGCATCATTTGCAGTAAGTAGTCAAATAATATATGGCATGTTTTTACTGTAGAATTTTGAGTTCATTCCATTTAATTAAAGAAAGTGCAAGCAAAATAATTTAAAATAATTAAGGAAATATGCACAGTGAATGGGCAATAATACTTGCTAACATCAATACTTTGTCTATGTAAATTCTTCAGTTGTATTGCACAAAATAGAGAGATATTTTGGAGCAAATCACATTCAGAATGCAGAATGAATCTTCACACAACTAACTGGATTGTTAACATGCAGAAAAGTCGATTGTTTACATTAATCTGGCCACTTAAGAACTTACCCTGATCCTGTTCCTATTCAGTTTGGTGGGAAGCTGATAACCTTTGAAAATGCCAAGCCAGCACAACAGCAAGTGCCACAGCCCAATCCACGTCACGTGTTCATCAGCCAGGTTATCACAGAAACTGAGTTCCTCCAACGCTCCAGCGAGCTCCAGTCAGCACTGCACACTGGAAGTTTCTCCAGCTTCTGCGAAGCCAAGATTCAGAAGGCAGCAACAGACTCTGAAAAGAACATCTGGAGCTTCTTAAAGGTAAAAATGTATTGTCATACATATATGCTATATTCCTAAGTGAAAAAAAGTACGTAGTTTTATGAAACAGGAACTGTAAAGTGAGTTGCCCAAGACGGCATGGTCAGGGTGAATCAGCTGAGCTTTGAGGTCATGTTGTCAGGATCATTTTCTTACCATTAGGGTTCACTGTTTCCCCAGCATAGAATGAATTTAGTGACTGCCATAGATCAGAAAGATGCCTACAGTTATGAGTGCTGGATGTCAGTAATGTTTAGTTGAAGGCTACATTTTGTTCTGGTTCATTTTACTTGTAGGTTAACTTTGAAGATGATGCTCGTAGCAAATTCTTACGACTCCTGGGCTACAGTAAAGAAGAACTGGAGAAAAAGGTAAATCATGTGAAATGTATTAATGTCACTTATTCCCTTCAGACCCTGGGGTCACCACTGTGGCCGTGTCAGTCATGGGTTTTCAATCATAGGTTTGCTGATACAGAAAAAAACAGGACTGAAGATATATATGGTAACCTGGCATTTGAATGCAATATCCTTTTCTAAATGTTATTAAACAAAGCAGCTTATCTCCAATTAAATGTCTTTTCCATCCTAGATTGCCTCTTTCTTAGGAAAAAGTCTACAGCCTAACAGTAATGGGGTTGATGCTAATGATCTTGCAGAAAAAATACAACTTTTATCTGCTCAGGTATGTATTTTTGGCTCATCTTAAACTACTGCGATTCATGTCAATGTATTGTAAGTTTTGCACTGGTTTAGAGAAAAAAATGCCATATGACTAAGTGCATCAATAGTCTTGTGGCGGTCTACATGACCACTAACACTTCAGTTATCCATGCACAGAGATCAGACGAATCCAGTGCCGCAGGAGATACTTCATCATCCCCCACATCCTCAACACAGTCTGACTTTTTCAGCAATCTTCCCAATGACAAGCCCAAATTTCAGATTTCTACAACCACAGGTAAGTTTGTTTGTATCTACTGGTGTTTTAAAAATATTCTTGTTTCTTGTTAGAGGTGCTAGCAACCAGAGCTGATCTAGATTGAACCAATACCATGTTTTGTCTCCAAATCAATGTGATACATATTTATTATGGTGCTATAAACCCCACTCATTTGCAAATCACTTACGTAGTTTATTTGCATGTACTGATTGGCCAAGCGAGTACAGAATGACCTTAAGTGGCTAGGGTCAAGAGCCCCCGGCATGTTGTCCGCGTGGAAATAGTTGTGTCTTGTTAAAGGTGTGGCACATTTGTTTCTTGTCACAATACTGGCTGAATCCCGGTTGCTGCTGGAGGTGTGTTTTTTTAATTTAATTTTGTATTTATTTTTTCTTTCTTTCATTTATCAGATACCGATGGTCTGATCAGCCAAGCACTCCTAGTAGGTAATTTTGAAGGGGCCGTCGAGCTCTGTCTTAACGATGCCCGCTTTGCTGATGCTGTTATCCTGGCTATTAGTGGTGGAGAGGAGCTGTTGAAGGAAACCCAGCAGAGATATCTAGCAAAGCAGAAAACCGACATTTCAGTGGTAAATAAAACAGCTTTGAGTCACTAGATCTGTAAATGTGTATTGTATTTGTTTAGAATAAAAGACTGACTAGTGTACATTATGTGGATCTCCAGCTTGTGTCCTCCATAGTTAACCGTAACTGGACAGATATTGTTCAGTCATGTGATTTAGAAAACTGGAAGGAAGCCTTAGCTGCCCTCCTGACTTATGCACGTCCTGAGGAATTCTCGGAGCTGTGTGGTAAGAGAGCTGTTTGGGTTATTATTATTATTATTATTATTATTATTATTATTATTGTTATTGTTATTATTATTATTATTTTATTTGATTGGGACACATGGAAGTGTACTTGGCCAAGTTGGTCCATTGGTGAACTGGATCTGTGAGCACGCCCAGTCTTTAGCTTTGCTCAAGCAGACTTAACGTGTGCCATGAACAAGATTCAATCAAGGCTTTTCTCTGCATAACTGCCCAAGTGTTTCTCAATGTTTTATAGGTGGCATGATCAAAGACCCACAGTATTCAGATGTATGTTAGGGAACAGCTGATAATGAGATCCCTGAAAGGTTCAATGCCAATTGTCTGTTTTGTGTATATTTCTTATTTCCTTAGGTATTCTGGGGTCTCGTCTGGAGCGTGAAAGAGAAGAGAGGATGTGTCTTCGGGCCTGTCTGTGTTATATCTGCTCCGGGAACACTGAGAAACTGGTAGACTGCTGGGTACTGAAAAATGATACCTCATCACCTTTGGCTTTAGAGGTAATCCCACAAAGAACATTGTTAAGATCAGTCTTAAAAAGGGTCCCCTGAAAGATGAGGGTTGGTTTCATGTTCCTTTTTGTTGGGCTGACATGATGCAACTGACTTTTTTTGTGCTGTCCATTTTGTAAATTAGTATGCCACAGATTTTGTAGGTTGGGTTCGCCATTGAGTAATAAGTATTCAACAATAACTTGGAGACCTTGGATTCAGTTACTTTGTGGTTTAGTTCTCTTTTTGGTAAAATTATATGTGTTTTCCTTTTTTAAAAAAAAAAAAAAGTTAGACAGGAGCAAATGCTTTAAAATATGTGGAAACTCTGTGGAAAGTACATTTCTTTTGTTTCTTGCAGGATCTGGTAGAGACGGTAATGGTTTTACGCAAATCGATTGAACAGCTTCGTGGTGGTGATATGGTAACTCAGAGTGCTGTCCTGGCAGAGAAACTGACTCAGTATGCCAATCTGTTAGCAGCTCAAGGGAGTCTTGCTGCAGCCATGAGTTATCTGCCTGCAAGCAGCAGTCAGGTAGGTGAGATTAGGAACCTGTTTGAAAAATAGAAGTCAGTTGATATACGAGGAGCAGCAGGGCACAAATAAATTATCAACACCAGTATATACCACGCACTTTTTGTGTAAATGGGCACATCAAATTGATAAAAGTGGCTGCCCATGAATGTCTCCCTTTTGGCAGCGTTATTGTAGATGTCTTTGTTAAACCTTGTAGGTCCTTATTTTCTTTATTGTTTTTTTTCCTTTCTCAGGCTTTAATCATGCAGTTGCGGGACAGACTGTTTCATGCTCAGGGAGAGGCTGTTGCAGGTCAACAACCTCCTCCCTTCCCTTACAACAGAGTCCAGGTGGGGGGAGGCGCTCGCCCTGTTTCTACAGCGCAAGCCCAGCAATCGGGCCACAGAACCCAGCAGCAGGTATGAGGAGGGCTGTGTAATACTTAGTGTGAGACTAAAAGCCACCAGAAGGTGGCTGTATTGCACATTAGGAGAAACTAGTGCAATATTTCACCTCTGTAATATCCATTCTCAGTCTTGTGGCGACAAGCATAAAAGGAAAGCATTATAATTTATTGCCAGTGTGGTTAGCAGTGATTGTTTATTTTTTTAATAAAACATGTCTCCTAATCTTAGGAATAGATGGACATGTAATGTAGTTAAATTGGGTTGGAGCTTTTTTGTTTTGTTATGTACACTGTTTGTGTAGTAGACTAGTGTGGGAATGTGTAGATGCTGTAGCCCAATTTTAGATTTGTATTTTTATTTTATATATTTTATTTTACACAGGTTGATAATCCTTATTATTATTATTTTTTTATTTTCAAAAACTCTCTCTTTTGTATGGCCCATACCAGCCTGCATTTCATCCTCAGATGCAACCTTCAGGGCAGCCTCCAGTTTTCACTCCACAGCCGATGTCAGCAGACTCAGTGCCACACTCTGGTATGCCAGCTATTTCCCATGGACCTCCAGCCAGCATGTTCTCCAGACCACAGTACCCTCGACACCCTGCCACTGCTTCAGGTAACCATCTCTTTAAAACTGTACACTTATGTTTGGTAACATATCTGTGGGTCTTGTAAGAAAGGAAAATCTATGTGCTGCTTTTGTCTTTAAAATAACTTAGCTTGTGATTTTATATTAACCTGTTGAGTAAATGTGATATGTGGTTAACAGACTTATTGCAAATTGACTCGATAAAACTCTCTGCGCACACCTATTTTGAGTTCCAGTGGTCTCTCAGTTTAATATAGAAATTGTGTGTTGCAGGTCTTTCTAGGACAGTTTGGTTGTTTGTGTATAATAGACAGAATAACAGCAGAGTTAGAACTTGGCTTTAGAGATTGTCACAGCATTTTGAGAAAGAGCTAACCCTATTTTATTTTACTTAGGGTGTGACTTCTTTTAATGAAAAGATTTTTCTGCTAACCCTTGTAGCTTTCTCCATGTTTTGGGCTTCTGCAGGATAAAAACTTCATTCTGTAGCCCTACATTTTTTTTAGTAGTGAGATGTACAGACATTTTATACAAATATTGTTATTATTATTATTATTATTGGCATCCTTTTTAAAATGCCCATACATTATATATATATATATATATATATATATATATATATATATATATATATATATATATATAGCTCAAACAGTTTGGTTGTTTGTGTGCACAGGTACAGCCACATGCTTAATTTTATGAATGGCTGCCAAATCTCTTTTCCAGCATTCTCTCAACCTTTCAGCCAGCTAGGAGGGCCTCCAAGTGGACAAGCAGCTTTTCCTACCCATCCTTATCTATTGGGACCTGAGCCGCATGCAGCACAGCCCAGTGGCCTACAGTCAATGCCTGGCCCCACTGTGTCAGGGCCTACCTTTAGGCCTGCCTCTGTTCCCTTTTACCAGCCCTCTGGTCCTCTCCCGCCATCCTCCCAGGCGGCTGGTCTTCCACCAATGTTCTCAGGCGGTGCTCGCACTGCGACCTCCATGCCAGCCTCACAGCCTCCCACAACCTATCCACTGGGACCAGGATACCCACAGGGTGGCCCAGGAGCTCCTGCTGCCAAGACCTTCGCTGCTGCTTCTCTTCCTCCCCCTCCCACAGGTACTGCAGAACCACCTGTATGATTGAGAAGAGATTTGAGGTGTTTTAATCTATGTGTTCTATAAAGCAGATGGGCTTAAATGATTAATGGGGTCGCAGTATCCTTTAGTCATGCACATTTGTTTCCAGTATTTCAGAAATCTGTAATAAGTTAATGTGCACTACCCTTCAAAAAGTACAGGGTAAACTTATTTTTGTACCAGCCTGGCCAAACATTGTTGGTCTGCCTTTTGCTTGAAACTGCTTGCATTCTTTTGGACGTTTCCTGTGTTCTTCTGGACACACACGGTTTGCACAGTGTAGTATACAGTGTGTTTGTTTAGGGCTTCTGAATTTCTGTTTTCACCAGTAAAAACTGATAAAACACTTTAGATACAAAAAAAAAAATCAGATCAATGTATATCCAATGAACAAAAACTGAAAATGGTTACTCAATTAAAGTTGACATGACCTCTTTCCCCGTGAAAAAAAATTAATTAAAATGATAATTTCCCAGTGCAGTTGGGCAATGACCCACCTTCCTGACTTGTACCTCGCATTGATTCGTTCTGAGTACTTAAAACCCACCCCAACTACTGAGTGGCAGCAAATTCCTACATTTCTATTGGAGGATTATAATATGCTTGCAGGATTTAAAATTAGATTAAAGAAACTAAAGAATGTTCTCTCTTGCGAGATTTAAAGCTATATTCCAGTTTGATAGGGAGGATTTACACGCCTGTGGAATTTAAAACAGAATAGCAAATTGTGGCGAAATGTAAAAAAAAAACAAAAAAATAAAGCCTAAACACATAAAACCCCAAGAAGAATATTCCCATGACCATAAGGATGTTGTTGTGGAAGACAGCAAAGAAACAAGTACAATTGAAGTGTGCAAGTACTGTCGAGTTACAATACATATTGTGACAGAAAAAAAAAAAAAGTCCTCGAAAAAAATAATACAGTATATAAAAAGTGAAAGACCCGAAAATAAAACTATTTACTTATATAATCAAATAGCAAAAACTAAGCAATGAAATTAATAAAAACAGAAAGACAGAAACCCTAAGAGCTAATTAGGATCCAGCTAATTACACCACAAAATGTTGTGCTTGGTTGAAGCTTCCCTGTCCATATTAGCAATAAAACACAGCTATTTGTTTTCTTTTAGAAATATGTGGTGTTGTTTGAACACTTTGTCTCTGTTAAGTTCCAGAGAGACACTGGCAGATAAGTTAGTGGGGTCTGTGCCTATTTCCTATTGGATTTATATCCATCCCGTTTCGCTTGACAAAGCCACCTGTTGGCAACATTAAACAGTTGTTTCATAAATAAAAAAATAAAATAAAAAAACACTTTGAGATCCTGCATGGGAGAACAGCCTGTTACAGTTCTAATTTCAATATATTCATTACCTTGATACACCTTTTTTTTACTGCCCTGATTGTATTAAATTAACTTTTTCCAAGTAAATTGTGATTTTAAGGTTTTTAGTATTTTACAGAAAGTTAAATTTATTTGGGACCTGTTAAGTCAAGTGCTGTCAAATTTGTATAGTAATAGAAAAATATAGTAAGGAAAAATTTAACTTAACAGTAAACATATAGTTTGTTCACTGTTGTTACTCATAGGATGGCATAACTGAAGAACATATTGGTGCATACCCTTAAGTTGTGTTGAAGATTCTTTTTTATTAAGAGAATATTACCCAGGTTAGTGAAAAAACAATATGGCAATATATGTAATTTAAGAGTAAATAAAAAATATAAACCAGATGTGATTAGAACAAAATCACATATGGCTTACATTTATTCAATGCTAAAAAATAATAATAATAATAATAATAATATAATAATAATAATAATAATAAAGAAGAATAAGAAGCAGGTTTTCCTAAGTGAGTGGTATGTATATTTTAGCTGTTGTTCAGATCCCCCTGTTTGATTTTCAGGATACTTTCCGTGGCTGGAGAACCGTTGTGATGATGAAGGTGACAGAATAACAGCAGAGCTAGGACTTGGCTTTAAAGATTGCCACAGCATTTTGAGGAAGATCTAAGCCTGTTTTGTTTTACATAGGGCTTGACTTCTTTCAATGAAAATAAGTATTTTTCTGCTAACATTCTTAGCTTTCTCCACGGTTTGGGCAAAATGCTTCTGCAGGATAAAGACTTCATGATATATTTTTTTGCAAATACTATTATTATTGGCATCCATTTTCAAATACCCATACATTATATATAGCCCATGTGCTCATACATGAAAATGATTAGGAGTTGTAATGGAGTTCAGAACCCAGCCATTATAAGAGCTAAATTTAAATAAAAATTATACCACTAAAGCATATATGCAAAGGCTAACTTTGATATAGTATGTGATTTTGGTGGAGTCATGGCAATGAGAAATGTTTTTGGCATTGCATATTTTGTTAAATAAATGTGTTTCATCATTTGAAAAGATGCCAAATCAAGTTATTATTTATTTATTTATTTATTTATTTGTCAGGTGTCTTTGTTCCTTTAAGGGTGCTATTCATTTTAAAGCACTTTTTTAATAACTTAAGCTGGGAAATACTTAATTATGCAAGATTATTATTTCCTACCACTTTCTAACAAACAAAATCCTAAATATTTCAAAAGTTTCTTGAAGTCTGCCAATGTGGAGAAAACTTTCTTTTTTTATATAATTATTAACTTGTATTTAACTAACACTTAAAATGCACATGCCTAACATAACCTTTGCAGGATGTAACGGTTAAAAATGCAGGTTCTTATCTTAGAATTTTGTTAAATTATTTAATAATGTAGAAATGTTTCTAAAATTTCAGCAAGTGAAAATATTGTTTTCAAGCAGCAACCACTGAATACTTCTCTTTAGGCAGTGTAGTGTACCTATGCAAAAACATGTCAGGTGCATTTTCTGTAGTTTTTGAGAAACATTTCAGAGTATTACTTTATGAAGATGTGTCCCATTTTGACAATGCAGGCAATGGGATTTCTGCATACAAATGTTCTTGTATTGGGCAACAAAAGGCAACCTTTTACATTAATACCAGGATGTGTTGCAATAATTTTCTTTTCATCAAGGACTTTGATTTTGGCAGTTGGTTTATCAGCAGCTAGATTGCTTTCGAAATGGTGCTGTAATGCTTTGTACTTTGTTTTGTAATTCACATAAATGCAGCTGTTCTCATTGAGTAACTATTGCATTGTTTAATAGTACTTGGAATTGAAAGTAAGCTATATAATCACAGCTATAGATATAAAATAAATTGTACATAGTAAATTTACATGATGTAAGATACATGATGTAAACCATTGTAGATACATGACGTTAGTTTATTTATTCATTAAAAACCCAAAGTTTAAAGTTTAGATATTTTTATTTGTAAACCATTTTTTAATGTTATCTCTTGCTTGATTTTCCTAATCTTGCACAATTAGAGAAGCTATGAGGCTTAATAATTTTGCACGTCCAAAAAAAAAAAAAAAAAAAAATATATATATATATATATATATATATATATATATATATATATATATATATATATATATATATATATATATATATAGCTAACTGGATGGAAAAATAGGCTGAGAAATACACACATATGTGGCTTGGGCTGTCTTGGGCTTATACTGTGGTAGAGTTGCTGAACTAATTAGTTCCTTACATGTAGATATTTTTTAGTGATTCTTTGTCATTCATTTCCAGGCTCTCAAGAAGGATGGAATGATCCTCCAAACGTGCGAGGAGGGCCAAGGAAGAAAAAGGTAACAACACTAATAACTAATTTTATTTTGTTTTGTTTTTGCTGACCATCAATTTATTTCAGTGACCATACTTTTAATTTGGATTTGTTAAATCAAAAGCAAAAAACAAAACAAACAAAAAAAAGTGTTGCTTGAAATGTTTTCGAAAAACCTCTGTTCAAAAATGAAGCGATGCAGGCGTGTTACACCATCCAAAAACAACCGTATGTAGTAAAAGTACAAATAAAAACTTAAAGAAAAAAAGCACTTAAAACAAAACTGAATGTGTGATAGAATTCTACCCACCACTTTGCCAGCTTATCTGTCCAGTCTGATTTCACGCTGCAGTTAACCCGACCCCCTATTGATGTAGTGTGTCCAGAAGGGTTAAGCCACAAATCCTATTAGTCAGGGATTCTTGGAACCATTCAGTGTAATTTTCGAGTTTTTGGGCACTTGCATCATCACTTCAGTGAATCGGTGTCATTTACATTTAATATCATCTTTGTCATGAGACCAAAATGATGGATTTAGTGCTTCTGATCCAATTCAATTATGAAAGTGCTATATTTCTATATTCTCTGTTTTTATTTCGATTTAGTCCCAGTTAAAAGGCAGCACAGGTTCATATTTTGTGTCCCAGTAGGACTGCTGCCCAAATTTCAATTCAGCTATACATTAATGGCAGCAAAGTAGTTGTTTGTGTTAACATGTAGCCTTATAGTATGTAGGAAGGAGTCAGAAGGAGTCTGCCAGGACCTAAAAGGATTATGTGATGCCTTATGTGCTGCACCACTTTTTTGACTTATTCTCCTGCACAAGTTGCTACTGGTTTCGGCCAGCTTTATTCTCTCACCCCTCTTTTGTCCATATAATCAGGAGGAAGGCCAGCCTTGTGGTTGGAATTAGAGGTCAAGACACAGAGTTGGGCAAATCCTGTTTTCAATACTCAGCTCAACTGTTGATTCGATGTTTGATGTAGGCTTGGCTTCTTGCACTACAGTTGCACTAATCTGTTTAATACTGGGAACAAGCAGAACCCCACAGAAACACAGCAAGACATCTTACTACTAGATACGGAGATTGCAGTAGGTTTTAGAGTTAAGTTATAAGCAGTAGCATAGCCTAGTGTTTGACACATTAGTGAGGATGCCACTCAGGAGCTTTCTTTAATATCCTCCACAGGGGATGAAATCCCCAGTGCCTGGGTTATAGTGGAGGCAGTTGTAAGTATGAATGTTACCTGTTTCTGGAAAACGGCTTATCCAATAGTGATGAAACGTGGTACTAACATTGCTGATTGATTAGATTCTGGGGATTTATGAGTGTCCGTGTATTTGTCCATCTTTATGTCACACCTATTGTAGTATGCATCTATAAAACTGTTTATTTTGTTCTGAAGTGTGGGTGTATATATAGAGGTGTTTTACGTGTATCTTTAGAACACGAGAAGTTAATTTGCTTATGGTAAATCATCTTAGTAAACTTTACAATGATACTAACCTAATTTGTTTACCTAATGATGTCTTGGACTTAAACAACTTTTTATTAAACTACTCATTGTCATTTCTTCCTCTTATAATATTCTGTACATAATGTTATACTCAACTTTTCTGCCAGCTTTTACTTTTTGGTATTTGGTAGCTAAATGGTTTTCATGGAAATGATTGATGTATTTGTTACTGTGCAGGATTTTCTTACCAGTACTAGTTTTAGACAAACCTTTACTTGTGTATTTGTTTGTTAAAATAAATCTTGATGAAACCCAGTTGTAGATGGTTAGGGTGGGGGTATTTAGCTATGCTAAATACATGCTTTTAGGATTCTCTGACATCCAGTATCTGCACACTGAATATTAAGCCCATTGTCCCTGGAAAGAACCTGGAGATCAAAACTTTAAAACCGCTCTTAAGGTTCTTAGCTAAGAATGGAATTAGCAGCAGATCCTGCTTACTAGAACTGGATTAGTTCATCATTAAAACCATTTTCTTTCATCTTCCCTACCCTAACGGAATTGGTCTTGACTAAATGGGTTAATGGAGTACAGTGATGTGTTTAGCAGCCACATCATGTGCACCAAGGCTGAGGTCCAGAGCCAATTTGTGTGTATTTTTGGCTAGTTATTACCTTTTTTTCATTTTTGTTCTTTTTATCTGTGAAGTACTTTGTTTTAATGCAAAAGTATGACCTTTTTTTCTTTTATATATATATATATATATTATATATATCCCGTATATTATATATATATATATATATATATATATATATATATATATGCTATAAATTTGGGTTGATAACTTAGTCAGTAAAGTCAGAAGTGTAACATGTGTATCATGTGATTTAAATCTAGACAGTAAATTTTTCGAAAAATTAATTGACCTGTTGACCTCAATAATTTAGTATGGTAGTAGCCTATTTTATCTTGCTTGCAATTAGTGAATACTGTGTAATATGCTTGCTTAGCTGAATATATATATACACACACACACACACACACACACACACACACAACATAAATTTTAAAATGTCTTTTTTTACATATAATTTCTGAATGAGTAACAAAGTGGATAGGTGATGTGGTGTGTAGCACATGTGTTTACAGTGTCTGAGTTGGTTACATATTGGACAGACATGAAGACTCTTGCCACACATGGGGCATGTTTTGAAGCATTTGGGTTTTTTTTAAATGTAATTTACGCTAGCATGCTCATTCATCACCTTTTTATTTCCAGGATTCATTTGTGCCAACTAATGCAAACTTACTTCACTTGTGACCCTGCTCAGATGGAAGCTAAATATTTACCCTTCAGGATTAAAAAGTTACCCCTCATGTATCATGTTTTGTTGTTTTTTTTTTTTGTTTGTTTTTTTGCACAGCTTCATGAGAACTACACCCTACCAGCCCCCATCACATCGCCTGTCATGAACTTCCCTATGGAACACAAAGCACTCCAACCTCAGGCCTCTCTATCTCAGGACACTATTCAGGCATCACCAGGGGCACCTAAAGAAGCCAATATCCAGGTCAGGTGACAAAGTTATGTTTTAACTGTTATAGATAAAAACATAATAGTCCTGGTCCAGACAGACTGTTTGTGTTTTATGGTGCTTGTCTATTAAATAAAATAATTAGTTTGACCATCTTGGGTCAAGCCGTGCCACTGTGGTGTCTTGAGGATTTCCATAGATGCTGGATGTTGGCAGCATAAAAATAGGACAGCAATGATTTTTATAAAGTGTTGTTAAGGCTGAATTGTTTTATTCCTTTTATGTACTTGATTAGACTCTTCATCAACTACCAGCAGAGAAGATTGAAAAGAAGGATATTCCACAAGAGCATCTAATGTTAAAGACAACCTTTGATGGACTGCTAAAGCGCTGCTTCCTAGCTGCTGGTGACCCGGTATGTCAATCCCAACAGAACTAAGCAAGTGTGACAAAGAGATGCAGATTTCAGTTGTACAACAGAAAATGTAAATGACCACAATTCAGTTATCAAGAAGCCCTTCTTTTTGAAGTGGAAAAACATAAATCCAACAAAAGCAAAATAAATGAAGTGCTCAATTAAAAACGTACAAAAAAAACAAAAAACATTTCATCTGCAAACGTGGATAAGGTGTCAAATCTTTTACTTTTGTTTGAAACACCTTTGTCAGCATGGCTTTACCACAGACTATAAAATAATCAAACCCCCCCAGTGCAGGTTTGATTGTGTCACACTCAATGCATTTGCCTGATGGTCTAATTTTCTTATAATTTAACATTTTTCAGTGGGATACTCCCCCAGTAACAGGCATTTTTTGGCTGTATTTGGCTCTTTGCTTATAATTTATTTTTATTTTTTTTTATGTAAAGTATTTTTTACTATCTATTCTACATAGAGATACATATATAAAAATGTGTTATTCTGTGACCCGAAGGACCTTACAATACTTCCTGAAAGTTTTGTTGAAAAATATTGTTGTTTGGGCACTTTACAAGACATTGTTTCACCTGAGTGATTGCAATGACATAATACACATTTATTATCAGGGTCTTTATAATCAAGAATGGACACTACTCTTGATTTATTTTCTCAAAATAAATATTTATAACTAAAATAAGTTATTCATTCCATTATTAATAGTAATAAGGAAAACAAATGTACCTGATATCGTATTTATATATATAAAAACACATGCGATAGAATAAATGTTCTAATACAACTGTCAAATAAATTGGATTTACATCGTTTTTCCATGTCTTTGTTTGACAAGTTTCTCTGAAGCAGGCTGTGATGTCTTTTCTCTCCGCGCTGCTAAAACATTCTCCGCCCTTTAGAAACTAAACACCCCTCTCAGTGATGTCTCACGAAAAAAAATATCAGGAAGTGAACTTCAGTCCCTCCCCTATATAGTGATATGTGTTTCAAGCCTGTACTGCAAAGTGTGGTGGCCCTGTAAGTCATCAAAACAAAGTGTTTTTTTTGTTTTTTTTATATCGTGTTTACATGATCACGGTCCTAGAAGTCCCAGGGTTAATCAGGGTGGAGATGAACATGGAAGATACGAAGTGTGGACACTTTAACAACAAGTAGAACAAAAACAGAGGGCTCTGTTTCAGAACAGCAGGGAGCTGTGTGGAGCCTCCTTAGTGTCATTATTTGTAGATTGTCAAAAATCAACCTTTTTGCTACTGGTGATCTCAGAAGTCCTTGGTAAGGGGGCAAGGGATTAAGCTCTCATTGTTTCAGTGAAGCTTTGTAGTTACATATGAAGGGTTTCTTTTGTTACTTAACTAGGTACTAGTTCATTTAGATTTAAAATACATTAACTGGTTGTGCATTCCCTGTGTGTTAGTGTAAAAAACACCATAATAAAGAAATTCTGTCCAGTTGGGAGGAGAGAAAAGCTTGCCTACTGAGGTGGAACGGACTGAAGGCATTAACCAAAACAGAAGTGACTTTGCCTCTTACAGGTTTTACCTCAGAATTTATGATCAAATGTTCTGGATGACTTTTGTCACTTCCTTTTTTAGTTTTCATCGTAAACAGTTTTAGTAGCTATACAACATTATAGATACTAAAGGAAAGAGGACCATCGTTCCCCTGCCCTTTCACTTGCGTCAGTAGCTTTGCTTGAGTCCTGTATCCATGGTTGTACAGTACTTCCCAAATGTCTTTGAGCTGCAGGCTTCTTTTTATCAGTCCTTTTTGTAGTATTCAAGTTATTGTTTGTAAGAAGGGGTTAAAAAAAGAAAAAAAAAAAAAAAAAAAAAACACTGCCTGCTCCTGAAATGGGTACTATCAGATCTGAGACATCCAGTGTTATGTTATTTTGAAATGAGGTACGTGTGTTTAAAATAATGACTATATTTTAGCAAACGAAGAGAAAACTTGATGATGCTTTGAAGAGGCTGGAATACCTCTACGACAAGCTGAGAGAGCAAGTGGTAAGAACAGTATCTGTTGTCTCTTGATACTCACCTTTTTGTCTTGTGGTTTTTAAAGAAAAAAAGTAGAGAATGTAATCGAAAGTTGATTTAAAATAAGGGCAGCACCTATTATTAAACATTTGAGTTTTGTCTTTTTCTAAAATGGTGAAGTCTACAGCAGAACCAGCTGCTCTTTTTTAATTGGATGATATGGCTCTCCTTGCTGAGACACAGTATCTGGATTTTATTTTTATTTTTTGTAATGCAGAATGGATTTATACATTTCAGTCGCACTTTCATCTCTGTCTATCCTTTCTCTTTCCCCCCATAGCTTACTCCTAACGTCCTCCGGGGACTGCATGAGATTGGACGCTGCATTGAGGGTCGAAACTACCAGCAAGCACTTGCAGTCCACACTCAAATTGTTAGCAGCAGCAATTTCAGTGACATTTCTGCATTCATGCCCATCCTTAAAGTAGTAATGACAATTGCTAATAAGCTCAGTATCTGAGGATAAAGAACTAAAATAAAACCATGCAAACAGTTGTGATGTCCTTGCAGTACAAAGCTTTATATATTTGACAGTGGTATGTGGTTACTTTAAAATTCATGCTGTTGAAGTTTTAATAGCTATTCTAGAAATGAATGTGAACTACTGTAGTTACAGCAAACATTCAGAAGTAAAATTATCAAAGTAAAAAAAGTGTTGGCTTCTAACTGGAGCACATTTCTTTACACATTAAATTTAAAAAATATATATATATATATATTCAAAATGGGTTACGTACTATTGAACTTCTATTTATGTTTAAAAAGTACTCCAGAGAAATTTTAAATCTGTAGCAAACCATTGTAAGGTGTATGGTTTAAAATGATCCACACAGCATTTAAATAAATGGCTTAATTAGGAGGCATTAGTTGGCATATACTATACTACACTTACATTCAAGCATCTTATGACTTGGCGTGCAAACTCACTGTTTTCTTTGCTGTGACTTAATACTAATTGAGTGCTGTACCCAGCTCTTGATAACAGCTTGTAAGTACGATGGAAAAAAACCTTTATTAGTTTCCTTTTATTTATTTTTTTTAAAACTGCATTCCTTTTCGGCATTAAACTGTGCCTTGTTTGCCTCAATTTGTTGTATGAATGTGCTGTTAATAAAATTAAAAGCATAGCAGTCTAAATTAAATCTCACCAGCAGAGTGTTGAACACAGTTGTTCTTTCAGTAGGTCCGGGTCTTTCTTCAGTAGCCACTATAGATAACAGCAAGGGTTATTATTCAGAGTATCACTTAACAATGAATGCCACTCAAACAGCTAGATATTGTCGTGAGGGTTTCGCCACATCACTGTGTGATACTGCTTTTTGGAAGTCCCAAGTATTCTTGTTTTTGCTTCCTGCATAACTTTTTTTCTGTTTCTGTTCTCTGCTGTCACAATCTGTTAAAAATACTGTTCAATATTGGATAAGTGGTAAATGCTGCATACAACGAGGAGACTAATATTAGTGACCCTAATTACTACAGCAGCACATTTATAATTCACTTGTTGCACGATAACTAGCACTTCTTAACAAAGTCCTGTGCCATATGTAAAGGTAAACATTATTCTCTGTATAATCAACATGATGTAGGCATCTTTTAT